>NC_090249.1:62435968-62633468 GCF_037325665.1 Littorina saxatilis | reverse complement strand
AACGACGTTGCTCCAGTTGGAAGTAGTCCAGTGTGAGGGTGTTTTGTTGTTTGTCTGTTTTTTTGTTACGTCTGACTGTCGTGTTTGTCAGAAGCGAACACCTGAAGCACACTGGACTGGGTGGCCGAGTGGTAACGCACTTGCGCTCGGAAGCGAGAGGTTGCGAGTTCGACCCGGCCTGGGTCAGGGCGTTAGCAATTTTCTCCCCCCTTTCCTAACCTAGGTGGTGGGTTCAAGTGCTAGTCTTTCGGATGAGACAAAAAAAACCGAGGTCCCTTCGTGTACACTACATTGGGGTGTGCACGTTAAAGATCCCACGATTGACAAAAGGGTCTTTCCTGGCAAAATTGTATGGGCATAGATAAAAATGTCCACCAAAATACCCGTGTGACTTGGAATAATAGGCCGTGAAAAGTAGGATATGCGCCGAAATGGCTGCGATCTGCTAGCCGATGTAAACTTTGTGTGATGTATAGTGTAAAACAAATTCCATCTCACACAGCATAAATAAATCCCTGCGCCTTGAATATGTGCGCGATATAAATTGCATAAAATAAAAATTAAAATAAAAAAAATAAATCCCTGCGCTTAGAACTGTACCCACGGAATACGCGCGATATAAGCCTCATATTGATGATTGATGACTAACAAAAATAATTATATGCTGGTAAAGGCAGGCATGGCAACTGGAGAAGCATGGTGAAAAACTGAGAATATGCCAGTGCGGCACGCTTGCAGAAATAGAGATGACCGGGTAGGTCAGTCAGTCAGTGGTGAGTGAGATAGTCATGAGTTTTTTTCCTTCAAATTAATAACAGACGACAACAATTATTTTGATTTCAAGTTTATTTTGATTGATGACAGGCACCACAGAGGTCTACGCGACTGATTGAATACACCACTGAACGGCGGCATTCAAGCACGGTGATCGTGTGGAACGTACGACTGATTTGTTTGAATTATATTCAAAGGTCTGGTAAGAAAAACACCTCACGGCAAGTGAAATTAATGTAGTTTTTGTTCAAATAGAAGTTTTAAATTACTTTTCATTCTTCGGATCTAGCGAGTTACGATGCCGATTGTGACACTGACAGATCCAACACTGATTCTTGTCACTTCCGTCAAGTGCAAAACAAGAACAGAAAACTAAGTAAGTGCAACACGTCAGTTAAATTTTTCTTACCGTCTTGAATTGGCTGTCTGGATTTTCTAAGGCCTCAAGGGCCTCCTTTCGTAACAATTCCGGATTTTTCCTCATTTTGGCTGGCGGATGGTCAGTCGTGAACGGTAGTGTGTAACCCCTGAGCCACCGCGAAAACAAATTTTACTTCCCGCGAGATATGGCGAGACGAATCTAGGCGACAGATAAACAAGATGGCGGCCACCGAGGCTTCTACGATCGTCGAAGACCTGAAAGATGAGCGCATTCCCAACGCTATGTACTGGACTGTCGATCAGGTTGCGGAATGGATAGAAGAACTGGGATTTCCTCACTACAAGGTACATTCACTGACACAAGTTTGACCTAGTGCAAATATTAAACAGCAGATTAACAGAGAGTTGTACGGAGAGAGGACAAACAGGGTACAGCCCAAGTACGAACGATGTGGATACAGTACCGAACTACGATAGTTGCTATAGAATGTGGCTTAAGATACCTGTGAGATATACCCCCGCTGTTTGAAGAAACCCTTACGCTTTTTTCTGACCATAACTTACACAGTTTCCCTCCTTTTTTGTGAAGAAGCACACAATGAGATGACAACGGGGAAGAAATGAATGAGACTTATTCTAGCAGAATAATCAATCAAATTTCTTCTATTTTGCAAACAAAGTAATATAGTTGGTGATGTGGTTTCGCACTGGGAGCACATGTATCCAAGATTCTGGCCCTGTATACACTCCGGCGTTAAACCAGTCGCGAAGCGGATTTGCCATTCAAAGCCACTTTGTGAAAAGAACGGAAAGCAGTTGGTTATCACAGAGTGCAAAAACAAAAACAACCTGATGCTCCACGGCCTTTACAGTAATGTAGATTTCATTCTCAGAGTGTACATAAAAGACCCGAAAAACCACATCAACGCTTGGACATTCGACGCCATTTTGCGAAGGAACGCAGTGCACTTTCGATTCATAGTATCAAAGTAGGCTTGAAACAAACACAAGAAGAAAAAAAGAAGAAGAAAAACTGATGCTGCACGGCAGTTTATTGTCGGAGTATTGAACACACTTTGAGTGGTTGTATATACTACGTGAATGTACATTGTTTGCCAACCTTCGACACTTGGAAAAAGAGATAGCGGAAGTCAATGTCAGATAGATTTTTTATTAGCTACTTCCTAACGACTTGTAAGGGGGCATTTCATTGGCTAAACAGAGCTTTTCATTGTCGGACTGTATACAGACCCATCGATCCCGTATACACTCACAGTGTGTATAGCTTTTGCCATACAGAATACAGAAAATTTATTGCCCAAGTTTGGGAATTCGGCCATGTGGTTTTTTGAGTCACTTGAGAAAATGTGACTATGTAATCGGTCAGTGTTAGTCTGTCCGGCCGGCCGGCTGGCCGGCCGTCCGCCGGCCGGCCGGCCGGCCGTCCGTAGACACCACCTTAACGTTGGACTTTTCTCGGAAACTATCAAAGCGATCGGGCTCATATTTTGTTTAGTCGTGACCTCCAATGACCTCTACACTTTAACGATGGTTTCGTTGACCTTTGACCTTTTTCAAGGTCACAGGTCAGCGTCAAAGGAAAAATTAGACATTTTATATCTTTGACAAAGTTCATCGGATGTGATTGAAACTTTGTAGGATTATTCTTTACATCAAAGTATTTACATCTGTAGCCTTTTACGAACGTTATCAGAAAAACAAGGGAGATAACTAGCCTTTTCTGTTCGGCAACACACAACTTAACGTTGGGCTTTTCTCGGAAACTATAAAAGTGACCGGGCTCAAATTTTATGTGAACGTGACTCCCAGTGACCTCTACACTTTGACGTCTGCTTTGGTGACCTTTGACCTTTTTCAAGGTCACAGGTATGTCTTGAAGGAAAAAAATTGAAATATCATATCTCTGAAACTATTCATCGGATTTGATTCAAACTTTATAGGATTATTCTTTACATCAAATTATTTACATCTGTATTGTGTTGTGAATAGCAATTTCTTCCTGTCCATCTGATGCCTCATATAATATTCAGAACTGCGAAAGTGACTCGATCGAGCGTTTGCTCTTCTTGTTTAATGTTGAACTTGTCTGATACGACTTCCAAAGGGACCTACCAAAAAGTGGTCCCGTGAGACAGGTGATCGCTGTCAAAAGGTGAACTGTATGGAACAAAATTCATCTGGGATCCTTGTAAATATAATATAAGAGTGGTTCTTCAGTACTGGTGACAGAAAGGGGGAAAAGTGGTCAAAATTCAAATCTCTAGTTTTGTTTTTGAAATATAGCTTTTCATAAAGCAGAAATACTGTAGTATCTGATGTACATGTATAAGAAAAAATCACTGGTTCACATCACACATGATTCTTACATAATCTAACTTTTAAAGCTGGTTCTTGTGTGTCTGTGTGTATGTTTGTATGATGACGATAGGACCCGAAACGGCTGCACGGACTGAGACAGGAATTGCAGAGAATGTTCTTTGCCACTCGACTCGTGTCATAGGGTACTTTTGAAATAGTAAATTTGAAAGGATTCTTTAAAAAAAAACCGGCGGAAAACATTATATGCCCTGTGAGCTATCGAGGATCCTCCCCGTCTGGGCTGTCGAAATATGGTCTTGTTAAAAGACGTTTTCAAATGGTTAACGGGGAGATACACTCGAAGCACATGTAGCGAACTTATGTTGCCAAATCATCAAAGATCAACATTTTACTACACGGATCGATGCACACAGTCGAAATAGATGTGACTTTCACATGACCGAAGACTACTTACTAGCAGACTAGCAGACAAGATCTAAATATTTAGATAATAATAATAATAATAATGATATAATAATATCATAATAATAATAATATAATAGATCAGTGAGAGCAATTCGTTGAAGAACAGTTACTCCGCTTATTCGTCTTCAGTTAAGCTTATTTCCCCTGCCATAAGTTTCCTTGCAGATCTGCAGTTGCGTAGTGAAATGAACTAGTGTCATCGGAAGATTCTTCTCAGTCAATGATCAAAGCACAGTAAATTCTATGCTGACAAAAGTCACTTTAGGAAAACACGACCATTGACTTAATTTATGAGCCCAAAGGTAACAATATCGACAAGAATGTACGCATTTGACATTAAATGAAACATTCATAGACAGTTTCCAACTCACCAGATCTGCCAAAGAGCCTTTATTCGTGAAAAACGATGATTTTAATTCGACAGGTATCAGAAACAATCTCTTGGTAACCTGCGTTTCTCCTTCCGAAGCGACGTGACGGCGCCACATTTGTTTGTTTATGGCTGTTTATCGCGAAACAACACAGTTGAAATTTGTGTGTAAAATATCATAAATGTGTGGCGTGTAATCTTCGAATCAGTTCGTTATCTGCGTTTCTATGGTAATTCAGTTAGCGTGGAGTTACTTTGAATCGAAGGCGAAGGTAACCTGCGTTGCATGTGGGACGGCGTGAGCAAATTTGATTGCAATATTTTATACAGGAAGTAAATTTCAATGATTCTGGCTCAGTCTTGTAGATCTGTTATGCAGTGTTTTGGTAGTGTATCTGCTTTTCTACTATGAAGCTCATTTGGAGTGATATGCTGATCGAAGTGGGGTACCCTATGTGGGACATCAGCCGTATGCAGATTACGCCTCAGAACACTCTCGCATTTCACAAAGACAACAATGATTTGCAACATTTCAAGAACTGCATCAGTTTTATTAGATACTATTTCAACAAAAACAGCACAAACACGACTATTATCAACAACACAGAACGGGAGGTAAGTCTTCAAATACGCACCAAGTGTGCGTTCCCGTTTTTGGACGCCATTTTTGCTAGCATTTTCACAGTAAATCTTAATATTTCCATATCTATTGAATGATTTTGGTATTTTCTTTGATTGTGCCGATTCTCCTATCTCTCTGGCATGTACTGGGTGCTTTGTGACCAGTTTCTCCCCTAGACTGTATTGAAAAATGCGTCCGTGTGAGCTGACCCCCACTTGTGACCAGTAGCAAAGAACAACTCATAAATATATCTGATACAGCGCACCATCCAGGGGCATAGAGTCAAGAATACATTTTGCAATGAAACAATTTGTTTATGACCTCATTGACAAGTTTTCTCTGTTTGTGTGTGTGTGTTTTTCAGAGTTGCTTCACAACTAATATGATCGATGGACGAAAACTGATCCGCATCGAAGCCTCAGCATTCCCAAGAGTTGGAATCACAGATTTTGAGCACATCAAGGTAAGCTACAGCAAGGATTGCTTGCTTTGGTTGTTGTTATTGTTGAACCCGTGCATTGCAGTAAAAAGAACTACCAATCATCTACAGTATAAGCAGTAGATTTTGTGTGTGTTTTTTTTTGTGTGCTTGAGGGGGGGAGGGGGGGTAACATCAGGGGCTGTTCATGTTATTCTATGCCGAGTCTGGTAGTTTCAACCTTCTCAGACATCAAAGAAACAGATTTGGGTGTCAGTTTTTAGGGTCACAAGACAAATAATACTATCTTTTCATCCGTTATTGTGAATTGTAAAATGTCCACGAGCTTTCCAATTGAGCGTGGCTGTCGTCAGGGAGATCCAATATCACCTTATTTGTTTATTTTGTGTACAGAATTGTTAGCATGTAGGATTAGGGAGAACGGTCAGATTAAAGGAATAGAAATATCAGAAAATACTGAGTGTAAAGTAAGTCAGTTTGCAGACGACACATATTTTTTGCTTGATGGAAACAAAATATCTTTTGAAGCATTGTTTTATGAGTTAGAATTGTTTAAGAATTTATCGGGGTTAAAACTCAATTATGATAAAACATGTAACGTTTGGCTTGGGGGAAAAAGAAATAGCAAAGTAGTGTTTCTCACACATCTGAACATGTGTTCTTGGAGTCCTGACAAATTTAAAATACTGGGGCTCTGGTTTAACAACGATTTGTCAAATATGACAGAGATGAACATAAGTGATAAGTTTAATGAAGCAAAAAAGTTATTTAATACATGGGCAAAACGGTCAACGATAGGAAGAGTAGCAGTCCTGAAATCACTTGTATTGTCCAAACTTGTTTATTTGCGGATCATGTTTCCAAACCCACCAGATACAATTGTCCAACAAATACAATAAATGTGCTTTGAATTTGTATGGGATAAAAAAAAGAGACAAAATAAAAAGAACAATGGCTATCCACAAGATAGAAGAAGGAGGTATAAATATTCCGTCCATTAAGGCTTATACAGGTATTCATTCCTTAAAACTAAATTGGATGAAGAAAGTTCTGAACACAACATACAATACAAAATGGAAAGAAATATTATTGATAAGATGCCCTAAATTAGCACTGGTGTCAAAGTTTGGAGGGAAATTATGTAACGACTGTACAGTAAAAAAAATTGGAAAAATGTATTTGAAGCTTATGAAGAAGTTTATTTTAAACAGAGATCAATACATCTGAAGAACTGTTGATAGAACCACTTTTCCTCAATACCAAATTCAAGATTAATAACAAAGCGTTTCATTTTGTGGATTGGACTGAAAATGGTATATTGTACGTAAAAGATTTATTAAAGGAGAATGGAAAGTTTTAAAGTTTTAATGAGTTAAAAGAAATATTGCAAGTTGAGACATCTTTTCTGGGATATTACGGTTGTATAAGCACAATCAAGTGTTATATGCGGAAAACAAATATTGTTATTGAATCAAAAAAATCAATGGACATTAACAAAGCATTTTCTCTTTTCATATCTGGTGGTAAAGGAGCAAAAATATTGTATGAATGTCTTGTTAGAAAAACTGATACATGTGTCCCAAAAGCATGTCAAAGTTGGGAAAACATAATTGAAACGGAAATTGATTGGAATAATTAAAGTCTTTTACAAAACAAAGAAAATACAAGAGGTAAAACTACAATGGTTCCAAATTATAATAAATAATAGGGTTTTAGTGACTATTGCAATATTGAAAGACATGAGGGTTGTCACAAGTAATGTATGTAGTTTTTGTGAATTAGAAAAAGATACAGTTTATCATTATTTGTGGCAATGTGAACATGTCCAGGTTTTTTGGATTGAATTTGAAAAATGTCTGAAAGAAAAATGTTATAACTGTGACAGACTCAGACTTACACCAACACTGGTAATATTGAACCATGAAAACAGACGCTGGTTTTGATTTTATTTTATTAACAGCAAAGTTTTTTGTTTACAAATGCAGAATAAACAAAATTCGTCCCCACATGCAAATATTGAGAATTATATAATTTGTAACAAATTGATAAATATGCTCACAATATTCTCATGAAACAGACTCAGTTTATTAAAAAAATGGATTCCGTATCAACAGCTAGTAAGGTTGGATAAAGACGAGTGATGTACATTATTACAATAGTCAATGTATTCCTCTGATTTTTGGGACGTGCTCTGAAAATGTAAGAAGTAACTGAATATCACATGTGTGTTCAGCTCTGTCATTGCTGTGACTTATCAGTGACAATGCTTTTGAATGTGTCATTATAAATCTGTGCTTGCCTGAAGAAAAAATTGTTGAAGAAAAAAAGAAATACTATCTTTCAGCAATAATTAAGAGTATTGCTTTAAGAAATTGAGGATGTGTTTTTGTGTGTGTCAGATCCTTACCATTTCATGCCACATTATTGTACTCTTTGTTTGGGCGGGGATGTAGCTCAGTCGGTAGCGCGCTGGATTTGTATCCAGTTGGCCGCTGTCAGCGTGAGTTCGTCCCCACATTCGGCGAGAGATTTATTTCTCAGAGTCAACTTTGTGTGCAGACTCTCCTCGGTGTCCGAACACCCCCGTGTGTACACGCAAGCACAAGACCAAGTGCGCACGAAAAAGATCCTGTAATCCATATCAGAGTTCGGTGGGTTATAGAAACACGAAAATACCCAGCATGCTTCCTCCAAAAACGGCGTATGGCTGCCTAAATGGCGGGGTCATACACGTAAAATTCCACTCGTGCAAAAAACACGAGTGTACGTGGGAGTTTCAGCCCACGAACGCAGAAGAAGAAGAAGTACTCTTTGTTTCAGATCATTGCCAAAAGCATTCGTGATCTGCTGACTGTTGAGGAGCCTGATTGGACGCGAAGCATTTCTGTTCCCCCACGAAGCAATCTTGGTCAGTCTGTTTGTCTCTTCCCCTCTCTTCATTCTCTTTTCTGATAAAACAAACTTTGAAAATCTCTCAGCATCACTTTTACTCTAGTAGCATCTCTGTTTCCCCAGGCAGCAACCTTGTAAATCCTAAAAAAAAAAAAAATGTATTACCCACGAAACAAATTGTCTAGGTACAAATACACACACACACACAACCTTCTGAAACTTAAAACTTCAATCATAGAATATTGTGGCTTGAGTCTTGACAACTGTGTGTTCCTGCTGGAGTTACTGTCCTGATTTTTGTTGTTTTTGTTGTTGCTGTCCTTGTTCTTATTCAGAGCTCACACAGTTCTTTTTATTATTTTCGATGATCAATGAGATGCGGATGATGCTTATGATGATCCTATGGATTTCCATTACGGTTTGAGACTACGTACGTGACAGGGCAGCACTCTGTGCTTACTGTCATAGTATATCCTGGTGTCTAGCAGGCCTGAGAACTGCTGCACCTGTGGTGTTGGCCAGGTAGATTTTAGTAATCGCAACCTGCGCACCCTCAAAGTCGCATTCGTGAAGTGAATGACACTCGGCTGTGTGGTTCCAGCCTTCCCATAGGAACCATAGCACTTCTACTCTGGGTAGGAGCCAGCCGTAGCCCGAAAAACCCACATAACTCTGATGGGATTCAAAGCCACAACCTCCCGGCCCGCAGCCCGAACTGTCCTGGTCTTTAGTTCTTCTGCTGAAAAGTGTTCACAATTTTTTAGTGATTGTTTACAGATTGAGAGTCTGAGCAATACTTTGTTTCAAGATGCTTTATTTTTTATTTTTAAGGATGAAAGTCCCTTGTTCATTTCAATGCTTGTTATTCTCTCAGGTGCGAAAAGATTGGGTCTGCATAACTGCCACTTACTCTGTTGCACATGTCACAAGCATTTAGAGTGCTTACTTCCCTTTGTTTAGCAGCATTTAGAGTGCTTACTTCCCTTTGTTTAGCAGCATTGTGTTTGTGTCCCAGGCATGTACCTGGAGCTGAAGAGCGCGCGCGGCAAGCAGATCGACACCACCACCCTGGTGCAGTTTGAGCAGCAGCACTCTGACCCAAAATGGCGGCCGCCATTGGCAAACCACTGTCTCATCTTGCCGCACAACTGAAACAGCCTCGTCCAGTAATACTCTGTGCTCTTCCTTGTGGCAACACTCTCACAGGACTTGCGTTTGATTCATTTCAAACTTTGCTTTTCTTCATATTGTACACTCCTATACGTACATCTATTAATTATTATCATGTCAGTATCTGTCTACTACCAAAACTCAAACAAAACACACACAGATGCACAACATGCACATATGAATTCATGCACGAACACACACACGTTCACTCATATCGCAACACGAACACACACACGTTCACTCAAATTGGCAACAGTGTATGCATACACGCATGCTTGCACAAACACACATGCATGGCCTTTACATTACACCTCTCATTTTCTGTTTTCATCCTTCTAAAAACTTTGCTTCCAGCTGTGCTTCAGGCTTTTCTGGCTCAGCTTTCTTAGACATGTTGAATATTTGTGTTGTACACTTATGATGCAAGAATAAGGATAAGCCTTAAACATGTTTAATATTTGTGTGGTACACTTAAAGATGTGACATGTTGTACATACAGTACATCTGTGATAAAAAAGACTCTCTGGTCAAATAATGACCTCCCATGGTTTTGTATACATGTATTTGTTTGTTGTTGTTGGTGTTGAAACTCTCACTGTATTTGTAAAAAGTGGATTGTCATTCGCACTGCTACATGTATAAAACAAAACCAAAAGATTAGGTAAGGGAGATTGTGAACAGTTCTTTCTAAGAATTGAAACTTGAAACGTATTAAACCGATTCAGCATACAGGCAGCGTGTTCTTAATCATGAGTTTGGTTGCACGGGCACACCAATAGGCCCAGGCACACCAATAGGCCCAGGCACACCAATAGGCCCAGGCACACCAATAGGCCCAGGCACACCAATAGGCCCAGGCACACCAATAGGCCCAGGCACACCAATAGGCCCAGGCACACCAATAGGCCCAGGCACACCAATAGGCCCAGGCACACCAATAGGCCCAGGTCTTGTTCAGCTTTTTGAACTCAACATTATTTATGGAACAGGGGGAACGGGAAGTAAGAGATCTAGTGATTTAGTGAAAGAACTCATGTACAAAATTGTAAAAAAACCCACTATTGTGAATAAAAATTGAGACATCCTTTCTCTTTCTTTGGATGTTGCTTGTCTGTTCATCTCTTGGTGTGTTTGTTGGCATATGCTTTTTTTGTATGCCTACCATTATGAAAAATCCCACTACATACGGTCGCTGTGCAGAGGTTGCAAAATGCTTCTGTGTGTGTGTGTGTGCTTGCTGTTTTTGGAGCAAATATGCAGCTGAATCTGGATAAGTTAAAATTTTTGTCAGTGGTGTCTCAGGCATGGGAATTCCAAAATAGAAACAAGAGGCGAAGCCTTCACCAGGCATGGGAATTGTCTGCCAAATTTTTTTTTTGTTCCGCCGAAAATGCAAAAGTGTCCGCCGAAAAAATAAAGGGGGGAGGCGCACAAAAAAAGCACCGGTTACTTTGGCCTTTGCGCAAAAGCCCGCGAAAACTTTCCGTACTTTGTTCACGCACTGCTACCACCCGCCTCAGTTATTGAACTTTTATGTTTGAAAGTAAACCAGATTGCACAGATTGTGTTACAAGTTACATTTTCCTGTTTGTCTCAACAGATCAATTTTTTTACAAATTTAAACCATATATAATACATGTATATATTTTTTTTCTTCAAAAAAGCAAAAATTGGTACATTTTTGTACTAAAAACTCTGATTCTAAAAACAGAATTTAATGGCAAACTTGGAGCTCAGATGACACCAGATTGCACCATCTGGGTTCTTTGGAGAAAAAAATTTTCCGGGGGGGCATGCCCCCGGACCCCCCTAGTAAGGCTAGGCGCTTCGCGCCGTCGACTTGACGCTTCGCGTCTTCAGTTATAAATTTTCCGCCTTTTTTACAATTTTTAATTCCCATGCCTGCTTCACGGCTCACGTAAGAAATCGACAAACAGTAACACAAACTCAATCACTCCGTCACACATACACACACACAGTAAGCATACCGTCGCGATATAACCTTGAACGGTTGAAAACGACGTTAAACACCAAATAAAGAAAGAAAGAAAGAAACAGTAAGCATAAGTGATACGGTGCAAGAGTGCGAGACACTAGATCTGTCTGTCTTTAGCTTACTTACGGCGGGGACACGACTGCCAGATGGCCAGATCGACACTGCGCTTTCGACAGCGCTTCCTCGCGCAGACACTGGAAACACGCTGTGCAGATTAACCTGTAGGAAATCTCCTTTGGTATGTTCTTTATCTATGTTTCTGGAGCTACGAAACCGAACAATGTGAAATCATGAGTCGTCTTCTCCGAATCGGCGAACTGCAGCTCGGTGATAACTGTATCTATACCACAATCCTTCACGCGATCTGACCTAACCTTGACCCCTGCCCTGGTCTACATACCACACACGACACAAACCAGTCAGCTGTTTGGGAGGTTTTGGGGGGTTCCCCCAAAACCTCCCACCACCCGTTTTCTTTGGATACACACTTTAACTACATACGTGCCGACGAAATGTTGATCATTGCTTCAATACTTTGAAGCTGTTGCTTGAATAGTAACCAAGTAAAATTAGTATTTCGGTGTTCAGTCAAATGTTAAAAGTTTCTATCACACACGCACGCACAGACAGACAAACTTTAGCATCGCATAGGCTACACCTTACGTGAGCTAAAAACTCTGAAAATTGGCCAAGGTCCAGGGGCCGCCTAGCCCCAATGGGGTATAGGGGCCGTTGGGAGGACCAGGGGGTCGAAGCCCCCCGGAAGGAAAACAAATGTTAGCATTTTAGACCAATATTTTGATAGTTCTTGCGTAAGCAAATAATGGCTAGAGAGACAATAGTATACATTTAATTTAGTTCACCTTTTTTTTTGCCGCGGACAATTTTTTATTTTCGCTGAAACGTAATTTCCTTTTCGCAGAAATCCGCGAAATGGACAATTCCCATGCCTGTGTCTGCCTTGCCCCTTCTCAACAGGATGTTGACCTCAAGAGTTCACTCTGATCATATATAAAGTTATGACTTTTCACTGTCAGCTAGTCTTCATGTAATAAGAACAAACACCACACACACACCTTTTTTCTCGCAGTCAAAACACACACACACACACTCAAATACTGTTTTGCTGTGAAGTTTGTGTTATTTTTTTTAACCACATGCTGAAATACAAGCCATTTAAACTAGCATCATAGTTAGTTAGTTAGTTAGCTTTTGCTTTTCGGGTCCAGCTAGCATCATAGTGTCACTACACATACACACATGCATAGACACACACTCTCATTCACACACTCTCTCTCAGGTACCACAAACCTATGCTCAATAACAAAAAGAACGCAACAAAAATATTCCCCAATATTCACCGGAAGCTTGACAGCAATTCAAACCACAATGAATTGATCTAGAACTTCCATTCATAAAGTGTGTTTTTGTTAACTCCCACAACCTTTTCCTTTTGCTGTTGTGCTACTCTTCCAGACCGACAGGTGAGAATGAAGAAAGCTGACAGCACAGTGTGTGATCACAAGCTGATACGTTCCCTCGCATTGTACATGCATGCTGGTGGAGATTGTTCTGTGACGGCACAGTAACAGGCTCCACTGTATCGTACAGGGGAGATAACTGAGTGACAGATTCCACTGTATCGTACAGGGGAGATAACTGAGTGACAGGCTCCACTGTATCGTACAGGGGAGATAACTGAGTGACAGATTCCACTGTATCGTACAGGGGAGATAACTGAGTGACAGATTCCACTTTATCATACAGGGGAGATAACTGAGTGACAGATTCCACTTTATCATACAGGGGAGATAACTGAGTGACAGGCTCCACTGTATCGTACAGGGGAGATAACTGAGTGACAGATTCCACAGTCCTGTACAGAGGTAACAGTTAAGATTGCTGGGAGAAGGTATGTCCAGTTGAATTCACACAGCAAATACCCCTATATCATTCTGTCCACATCACACAGCAAGGCAAATCATCCCTCTATCATTGTGTCCACATCACACAGCAAGGCAAATACCCCTATATCATTCTGTCCACATCACACAGCAAGGCAAATACCCCTCTATCATTCTGTCCACATCACACAGCAAGGCAAATCATCCCTATATCATTCTGTCCACATCAGAGATAACTTTCTTGTTGAATTCACACAGCAAGGCAAATACCCCTATATCATTCTGTCCACATCAGAGATAACTTTCTTGTTGGATTCACACAGCAAGGCAAATACCCCTCTATTATTCTGTCCACATCAGAGATAACTTTCTTGTTGAATTCACACAGCAAGGCAAATACCCCTATATCATTCTGTCCACATCAGAGATAACTTTCTTGTTGAATTCACACAGCAAGGCAAATACCCCTCTATGATTCTGTCCACATCAGAGATAACTTTCTTGTTGAATTCACACAGCAAGGCAAATACCCCTCTATGATTCTGTCCACATCAGAGATAACTTTCTTGTTGGATTCACACAGCAAGGCAAATACCCCTCTATCATTCTGTCCACATCACACAGCAAGGCAAATCATCCCTATATCATTCTGTCCACATCAGAGATAACTTTCTTGTTGAATTCACACAGCAAGGCAAATACCCCTATATCATTCTGTCCACATCAGAGATAACTTTCTTGTTGGATTCACACAGCAAGGCAAATACCCCTCTATTATTCTGTCCACATCAGAGATAACTTTCTTGTTGAATTCACACAGCAAGGCAAATACCCCTATATCATTCTGTCCACATCAGAGATAACTTTCTTGTTGAATTCACACAGCAAGGCAAATACCCCTCTATCATTCTATCCACATCAGAGATAACTTTCTTGTTGAATTCACACCGAGAGGCAAATATCACTCCATTATTCTGTCCACATCAGAGATAACTTTCTTGTTGAATTCACACAGCAAGGCAAATACCCCTCTATTATTCTGTCCACATCAGAGATAACTTTCTTGTTGAATTCACACAGCAAGGCAAATACCCCTCTATGATTCTGTCCACATCAGAGATAACTTTCTTGTTGGATTCACACAGCAAGGCAAATATCACTCCATTATTCTGTCCACATCAGAGATAACTTTCTTGTTGAATTCACACAGCAAGGCAAATACCCCTCTATTATTCTGTCCACATCAGAGATAACTTTCTTGTTGAATTCACACCGAGAGGCAAATATCACTCCATTATTCTGTCCACATCGGAGATAACTTCATTGTTGGATTTACCTGCACACACAAACAGCAAAAGTTTCACATTCTGTCGGCATGAACTGGGATACTTCACGCTAAAAGGATTTTATTATTTGTGTGCTGGCTGCCCGCGCAATAGACGCAATGTGTCAAAAACATCACATCGTCTTTCTGTGAGACTCGCATTTGCTGGCAAGCTACTGTGTCACACAAACACTCTTTTTAACACATATGGCTTCATTTACACACAATCACATGCAACTCTCCCTGACCGCCCTTACTGCTTAGACAATCTGCTTTGTTTTGAGAAGGCATGAGATCATGAAATGGTAGAATAATATAAAACCACTCACAAAACACACACACCAACACTCACACACACACACACACAGAAGATTAGACCATTGAATGTGTGCATACTGAGAGGATGTACTCTCTTAGAGGCCTGCAGTCCTTGAGTTCACACATCTCTCTAACACTAACACACACACACACAAACACACACACACACACACACACACACACACACACACACACACACACACACAAAAGATAAGAGGATTGTATGTGTACATACTGAGAGGATGTACACTCATAGAGGGCGCCACAATGCAGTCCTTGAGTTCACACATCTCTGCCACCAGGGCCCCGGTGCATATGATGCTGTTCATCACCACGGAACTGAAACACAAAACACCACACACTAAATTGGAGGCTTAACTAAGAGATCCTTATCTTGGCGACAAAGAAAACTTTCAGTGTAACTTAACCATAGAGCAGTTACCTAAATGGGACATCCAAACTTGTTTTTACATGTACAGTATTTTCCGGGTAACAAGGCGCTACAGCGCATAAGGCGCACCCCCACAAATTGTAATCCAGTCACCCATTGGGCGCAGGGGGCCGATAGGGCGCACCAAAATTGAAAAAGTATACGGTAACAAACGGTCGAAGAATGAAAATAAGCCGCACATCAAAGGAAGAATCCGCACATCAAAGGAAGAATACAGAGTGGAAATATGTGTGCTCTGTGTGTGCCGCGAGATCAAAGGCAGGTCCATTGTGATAGCTGGGTTGCCTTGTTTATAGACACTGACCTTCTTCCCAGGGGTCAATGACCCAGTTTTAGCTATGAGAGGTGGTTCCCCTGTCATATCTGAGAGAGGAAACACTTCCTGCACCGGGGTCAGTGACCGAGTTTAACCTATGGGGCGGTCTCTTTGATGTCTTGAGAGGAAACTTGGCCAGGGTAGTACCTAGTAGCTGAAACATGCATTATCACAAGTTGTTTGACTGGTACTCAGGCGGTCTCTTTGATTTTTTTCGTATTTCATACACGGATTAGGCACTTCGTTATACAAGGCGCAGAGGTCAAACTCGAGGAAAAAAGTCGCGCCTTATGATCCGGAAAATACGGTAATCGCTCTGAGGTTCATGCAGTCAAGTTCAAGAGAGAAGGAGAAAGCTGGCCTTCCACAGTAAATTACTAGCTTCCTAACCGCACAGTCATAGTCTTTACAAAACAACAAGGCATTAGTAACAAAACAGTGTGTGTGTCACCTTTGTCCTAAGCACAAGGCTATGTGCCTGTCTAAATACACAGTCATAGTGTTTACAAAACAACATGGCACTACAATAACAAACAAAACAGTGTGTGTGTCACCTTTGTCCTATCTCCACCTGATCCATGATAATGGAGTTGACGACCTTGGCCTTGTCTTGGATCACACAGTTTCGGCCAACCACAGACTTCTTCACCGAGACTTTCTCACCCAGACTGGTTCCCTCTCCCACAATGCAGTCTGGTCCCACCTGCAATGAAATGTCTGCATGAGAACATTTTGCTTTTTATCTGTTTAATGATGTACGATACCGGTACAAGCACAGCCTGGCAGTGACCTTACAAAATGTTCATGTGACAAAGTCACCAAGAAAAACTTGGTTCTCAAAATTTATTTGTCAGTTCCTGTGATACATGCAGAAAAACAGACGGAATTTTTAAGCGACGCAATATTTTGCATGATGACAGCTTCTGGAACTTTGTTTGGCGTATTTTCCAAAGAGAGGGTCAAGAAGCGACGTCTCAGTATGTTTTAACACTAGTGTCATTTGTCAGTAACTCATACTGCACAAGGAACAAGAGACGTCTCCGTATGTTTTAACTAGTGTCATTTGTCAGTAACTCCTACTGCACAAGGAACAAGAGACGTCTCAGTATGTTTTAACACTAGTGTCATTTGTCAGTAACTCCTACTGCACAAGGAAAAACCCCAAACATTTTAGATAGGAAAACTTTTGTGCAACATTTACGTCCTTTCTACGTAAAACAAAGAGGTAGTCAGCATGGTGCAGAAGGTGTGCACTCACCTGTGATGATTTCTTTAGTTTGACCGAGGGATGCACAAGGCCTTTGTTGCTGGGCACCAACACAGAGAACACTTTGGACACCTGCAGAACAAACAACACAGCAGTGACACACTGCAGCTTACAAGGAACATTGGCACAAAGCGACCACCCTGACAGTGTGTGGAGAAATTAAAGTCACCAAAGAGTACCTAACCACAGCATTTACAATTTGAATATTTGAACATCCTGGTGTATGGTGACATCAGCCCAAACCCAAAACGAACACACACACACACTAACTAAAGACCAAACATTTACACACACACAATCACACACCACCAACACCCCCACACACTAAAGACAGCCCCAAGGCAAGAAGCCACTCTACCTGTCTGTTGGCTTCGCAGAATGCACGTAGGGTGTTGGTTCGCACACAGAAACCCGAGTCCATGACGTAGGCGAAACAGCGGATGACGTCGTTGTCTGGAGGACTCAGCATGTCCTCTTCATCGTCCAGAATGTCAGCGTCGGAACCTCCTGTCACGCAGTCCAGGCGATGATGACACCCCGACAGAGCCAGCGCCAAGTTCGCGTCGCTCGAGTTCACCTTGCACGCGGCATAGAGCTCCGCAAAGGCATATATGTCTGCAATTATCACATTATGTAGGATGGTTGACGTCTGCTTTTCCAAATAACTTTTAATGTATGACACAGATATAAAAAGGACATTTTACGCTTCAAACATGCTGCCATTGGATGACTGGTGCAGTGAGAGCATTATGACGGCCTGAAATGACATAGTCAAAAAAATAAATAGCATTGTTTATGATTTCAGCCTTGAAAATGTTCTGAATATCTTTTTTACTTCTCACACACAAATGCACACGCCAACACACACATACATGGTTGAAAAGTCTGATGACAAACTAAGGGTCAACCTCAGACTTCCTCCAGTCTAAAACCTTGCTTTTTCACATGTTCTGTCAATTTTAACCCCATTTTAAAAACTCCCTCCTTTTTAAGACCCGATATTGTCAGATTTCTTTAGGTTTTAAATATTATCACAACCTCATCCTGACTCATGCACCCCATTTTAATGCCCAGCCAAACCCACAGCAACACAAATACTCAACCCTTGAACATAAGTTTGTGGTGAGACCTGTGCGCAAACACACACACACACACACACACACACAAACAAACTCTAACTAACTAACTAAAGACCAAACATTTACAAACACATACATACCACCCACACACACAAATGGTTTCAAAGTTTGAGCAGAAACCAAGAGTATGGGGTAGGCAGTAAGACAGGAAGATGAATTACATGCCACCCCCTGTCAAGCTGAAAACAATGAAACCTGTACACTCCCTGGGCCCCGGTAGCTCAGTTGGTAGAGCACTGGACTTGAGATCTGCGGGTCACAGGTTCTAATCCGGGCCGGGATAGACACAGGTCAACTTTGTGTGCAGACTCAGAGATGGTATAAATGTTCCACCCCCATGTCACCCCTGTGGCACGTAAAAGACCTCGGTCATTGTGCCATTAGTGCGTGTGGTTGGTTACACCTAAACACGCACACACCTGGGTAGCGCCACTCTCTTGCTGCTAGCTTTCCACTGAGAGGGAGCGACCCAAATTTCTCAGCGATGGGACAATAAAGTAATGAAAATGGAGAAAAAAAGACAATATATGTAACAACACTGGGGGTGTAACAACACCGGCCAGGACTGACCATTGTCCTTATTGACAGGCAGCAAGCGTTTGGGTCGCTCCAGCTCATCATCGTCGTCAGTCGGCTTCTTCTGCCACGCCGCACGACTCTTCTGCAGGCGAGCTTCTGACGGGAACTGCTTCTTGACGATGTGGGGCAGGAGGTCGTGCTTCAGTGACGTCATTTTCTCACAGTCTCTGAAATCAGTACATGATTCAATCCTTGAAACAGACAGCTTTGTTAGATGGGACAGTACCTGCTATTCAGACTGAGTTGTGGGACAGTTTTCTTCCACACGAGATTATATTGATTGTCTATTGATGCCGCCAAGCAAAGTTAGACATCAATTAATCAAGTGTAAAAGAAAACAAGTCTGAACACACACACACACACACACACACACACACACACACACACACACACACACACACACACACACACACACACACACACACACACAAACAGCCACCCACACAAAAGCAAACAGATATAAAGACCTACTTGTGAACAGCCAGGTAGTCCAAGACCCATCGCTTCATGAGGTAAAGATGGCAGTCTGTCATGGAGGTCCGTACACGCATTCTTGGGTATCTGTTCAAACAGTTCATCACTGCTTTTAGTTACATGTATTATGTTTATCAAGCACATTGAAGTGAGAGATACACACATTCTTGGATATCTGTTCAAACAGTTATCACTGCTTTCCACGGAAGATACACATTTGGTTATGTTTATCAAGCACATTGAAGTGAGAGATAGCATACATATCTTAAGGTACATATTCCATATTCTTTCAAAGACTTAACATAAACTGGTGAATGAAGGGGCATGTACACACAGAAGTTATAAGACAACAACTATACTGTTCAAAAAAAGAAACGCATAGTTGCTACTTGCCAAATTTGTTGTATTTTTCGAAAAAATTAACAGAAAATCCAATATTTAGATTATTTGTTTGAAATTTGGTATGGACACAGTTGAATGCACACACAGTTCATTTGCATCTTCAAATCAATCAGTCAATCAATACGATTGGGTGCCGAGGCTGTCAAGTCAGTAGGGGGTGTGACTGCCTTGAGCAGCAACAACTGCCCGGCACCTTCTGGGCATGGACTGGATCAGATGCTGTGGGATGGTGTCCCACTCCTCCTGAAGTGCCTGCAATAGATCGCGGTGATTTGCCGGCGCTTCTTCTCGCCTGCGCACACGTCTGTCCAATTCATCCCAGAGGTGTTCTATCGGGTTCATGTCTGGCGACATGGATGGCCAGGGAAGCACCTGGACATGGTGGTCGGTGAGGAACTGGGTGGTGAGTCGTGCTGTGTGCGGGCGAGCGTTGTCCTGCTGGAATATGGCATCCTGGTCAGCCAGAAGAGGAAGGGCGTGTGGGCGCAGAATTTCTTCCACGTATCGCTGGGCAGTTATGTGCCCTTGGACGTGCACCAGGGTGCTCCTTCCAGCGGTATTGATCGCCCCCCACACCATGACGCCTCCACCACCATGAACGGGTGCCTCATCCACACAGTTGGGCGCGTAACGTTCGTTTACTCTCCGGTAGACCCTCCTCCGACCATCATGTCGCTGGAGCAGGAAGTAGGACTCGTCGCTGAACCACACGTGTCTCCAGTGATTCCGGACGGTCCAGCGAAGGTGCTGGTTGCCCCACTGCACTCGGTTCTGGCGATGGCGGCGGGTGAGGACAGCTCCTCTGTGAGGTCTGCGAGCTCTCAAACCAGCTTCATGCAGGCGGTTCCGCACGGTCTGGTCCGATAATCGGTGTGGCCCGGGGAGAGCCTGGACAGAAGATGAGGCCGACAGGAAACGATTCCGGAGGTGGCGGAGCCGTATGAAGCGGTCGTGAGCAGCAGTTGTCGCCCTTGGTCTTCCCGCTCGTGGCAAGTCAGCAACGGAGCCAGTGGCTTGAAACCTGACCCACAGTCTACTGATGGTGCTCTGGGACACGTGGAAGTGCCTGGCGATTGCACTTTGACTTTGGCCTGCTTGTAAACGACCCAATGCAATTTGGCGGTCTTCTCTGCTCAATCGGGCCATCTTTCGTCGCTGAATTGTCGTCTGATTTCTTTGTGGCGAACAATCCGCTTTTATGGGTTTTGGAAGACATGGTGAGAGCTCAATATTCCCCGAGTTTCACGAGATTACACTGAAGCATGACGAGTGGTTATGCCAAATGAGCAATTTTGACATTGTAGCCACTGATAACGCATGCGTCACGTGCAGAGCTCACTTGTGGCAATGGACGAAAGGTCGACGACCAGATAAACATTTCCTGCAGTTTGGTGGATATCCTTGTAGCCATATTACTAAATTATCCAAATATTACAATTTGGTCACATATGACCAAGGTCAAGGTCACTTTGACCCTTATGAAATGTGACCAAAATAAGGTAGTGAACCACTAAAAGTGACCATATCTCATGGTAGAAAGAGCCAATAAGCACCATTGTACTTCCTATGTCTTGAATTAACAGCTTTGTGTTGCATGACCTTTGATGACCTTGACCTTGGGTCAAGGTCACATGTATTTTGGTAGGAAAAATGTGTAAAGCATGTGAGTCGTAAGCTGAATTGTCGTCTGATTTCTTTGTGGCGAACAATCCGCTTTTATGGGTTTTGGAAGACATGGTGAGAGCTCAATATTCCCCGAGTTTCACGAGATTACACTGAAGCATGACGAGTGGTTATGCCAAATGAGCAATTTTGACATTGTAGCCACTGATAACGCATGCGTCACGTGCAGAGCTCACTTGTGGCAATGGACGAAAGGTCGACGACCAGATAAACATTTCCTGCAGTTTGGTGGATATCCTTGTAGCCATATTACTAAATTATCCAAATATTACAAGCTATGCGTTTCTTTTTTTGAACAGTATATAATAATAACAAGAAGGGCAAAGCCCATACGACTCACATGCTTTACACATTTTTCCTACCAAAATACATGTGACCTTGACCCAAGGTCAAGGTCATCAAAGGTCATGCAACACAAAGCTGTTAATTCAAGACATAGGAAGTACAATGGTGCTTATTGGCTCTTTCTACCATGAGATATGGTCACTTTTAGTGGTTCACTACCTTATTTTGGTCACATTTCATAAGGGTCAAAGTGACCTTGACCTTGATCATATGTGACCAACTTGTCTCATGATGAAAGCATAACATGTGCCCCACATAATTTTTAAGTTTGAAACAGTTATCTTCCATAGTTCAGGGTCAAGGTCACTTCAAAATATGTATACAATCCAACTTTGAAGAGCTCCTGTGACCTTGACCTTGAAGCAAGGTAAACCAAACTGGTATCAAAAGATGGGGCTTACTTTGCCCTATATATCATATATAGGTGAGGTATTGAATCTCAAAAACTTCAGAGAAAATGTGAAAAATGTGAAAAATAGCTGTTTTTTAGGCAACATTTATGGCCCCCGCGACCTTGACATTGAAGCAAGGTCAAGATGCTATGTATGTTTTTTGGGGCCTTGTCATCATACACCATCTTGCCAAATTTGGTACTGATAGACTGAATAGTGTCCAAGAAATATCCAACGTTAAAGTTTTCCGGACGGACGGACGGACGACTCGGGTGAGTACATAGACTCACTTTTGCTTCGCATGTGAGTCAATAATAATAATAATAATAATAAATGGAAAATTTCCTAAATAAATTATCATTTAATTAATATACTTACCCGAATCACATTAGCATTGAGTCACCTGAGATGCTTATCACTGAAAAACGCTTACCCGGCTAAAGAATTTAAAGGGAAGCAACCCCATCACCAAAACGAAAGTGAAAGTAGCTTTGGTAATGGGCCAGTACACCGGGAGTTACCTCCCATACGGGTGTATGCCACGTCACTTCCTCTAGGAACACGTGCCTATTATCATACGGCTTTAAAAAATCTTAAAACCATAAGCGGGGCAGGTGGGAGGGAATACAGTATGTGATTCGGGTAAGTATATTAATTAAATGATAATTTATTTAGGAAATTTTCCATTTAATATCATATTCTTACTCCGAATCACATTAGCAGATAACATCAACAAGGCGGTGGGCTAGAAATGAATCAAAACTCACCATCAAGTTCTGGACAGGAACTGGCCTGCTGCTATGAGCGCTGGAAGGCCTCTGGAGCCATCCTGTCGAAGAGCTGTGACGTCCCGAAGATAAAAGTTTATGAAAACATCTTCGGAACGCCAATACGCAGTTGTCAGCACCTCCTCTAGACGTCTGGAGCGCAGAACTGCCAGAGAGGATGCCCACGCCCTCGTTTCATGGGCTCGGGCCGAGTCAAGTGGCAAGGAGGGCATAACCCCCCCCCTCTTTGTGCGACTCCACTCATAAGCCTGCTTGATGAGCGAGGACACCCACCGGGCCAACGTTACCTTCGACAAATCTTTCTCGCGCCTAGTAAGGAGAGAGATAAACAACAACTTCTGAGAACTAGACCGAATCGGCTGAGTCCGGGCTAAGTACAGACGAAGTGCCCTCACAGGGCAATTGACCGAATCGGGGTCATCCGGGGCCAACGCGCTGGTCAGAGCCTTAACTCTAACCAGCGGAGAGGCCTGCCCCGGAGACTGATTCTTGGCCAGGAAATCAGGCCGGAAACGCAAAGATGCGGAACCGTCCGGCTCAAAGGAGATATCTCCAGGCTGACCCGACAGGGCGTGGACCTCGCTACCCCGTCGGGCCGTAGCCAACAAAAGGAGAAACAGCGCTTTGCGAGTGACATTGAACAGACTGGCCTCGCTTAAAGGCTCAAAATCCGCAGAACGAAGGAATTCCAGGATTAAAAACAAGTCCCACTTGGGAGCGGGCAAACGAGCTTTAGCTTCCTTAAGAGCAGCCCCTTTAATGACTGCAGCTATAACGCCCCCGACTCGAACAGAACGACCAATCTGCTTAAGAGTCGCCGAGATAGCGGAGCGCCGGACCCTCAACGAGGAGACTGAGGCGCCCTGCGAAGACATGAAAGAGAGGTGGTTAGCGACCTGAATAGAGCGCGGAGCCACCGAACTCACCCCTCTAGCTGAACACCAGGCAGTCCATGCCTTCCAGTGGGAAGCATAAACTGAAGAGGTGGACGCTCTATGCGAGCGAGCCACCAAGTCCAGAGTCAAAGACGACGCCCCAGAGCGCTTCAGCGAGTCCCGAACAACTTCCACACGTGAAGCTTCAGAAGACTGGGCTCCTCGTGTGGAATGCCTGTTCGGGGCTGCACTAGTTCCCCTCGCACGAGTGCGAGAGGAATGGGGGGCCCTTGGGCGAGCCGAAGAAGATCTGGAAACCAGACCTGCGACGGCCACAGAGGAGCGACCAGAAGAAGAAGGGCCGGCTCCTCCATCTCCGCTTTCCGGATTACTCGGCTGAGTAACGGAAAGGGAGGAAAGGCGTACGCCTCCAGACCCGTCCAGGGAAAGTCCAGAGCGTTCACTCGCCATGCCTGAGGGTCCGGGAATGGCGAGACGAACACCGGAAGCCTCTTTGAGTACCTTGTGGCAAAAAGGTCCACCAGAGGCTTTTGGACCTGGGCCCAAAGGCGAAGCAGTGCCCCGTGAGTGATCGTCCACTCCGACTGAAGCACTGTACCGGAACGACTGAGCGCATCCGCCAAAGTGTTCAGCCTCCCTGGAAGGTACCTGGCCGAGATCGTGATATGATGCTGAAAGCACCACACCAGGATCTCGCAAGCCCTCTCCGAGAGAGACGGGGACCGCGAGCCTCCCTGCTTGTTGATGTACGCCGCCACTGTCATGTTGTCTGTAAACAGACGAACATGTTTGGCGTACAGGGAGGGCAGAAACTTGGCCAGAGCTAGAGCAACTGCCTCTAGCTCCAGCAAGTTGATGTGCCACAAGGACTGCTCCGTCGTCCACAGACCGGAAGTAGTCTGAAGATCTGTATGTGCCCCCCAACCCTCCCTGGACGCATCTGTAAAGAGGTCCAGGTCGGGGAGGGGCACGACGATCGGAACACCTCTGCAGACCCACTCCGTGTCCAACCACGGAAGGGTCGCAGACTGGAACCATCCCTGCAAAGGGATGAGGGCGTCCCAGTCCACCAGAGGAGAGTCCACAAACGGCTTCAGCGCGAACTGAAGCGGACGTTTGTGGACCCGGCCCAGTGAAACCAGAAGAGCCATAGACTCCATCTGCCCCAAGATGGAGGCGAGCGAGCGGATGGAAGCCATCAGGAGAGGTAAAGTGGAGCGAATCTGGGCTTGGAGCTTGTCCACCCTTCTCTGAGAAGGCTGGACAGTCCAAGCGACCGTGTCGAAAGACATCCCCAGATAAGTGAATGTCTGTGACGGGGTCAGCTCCGACTTTACCCGGTTGATCGAGAACCCCAACGAGTTGGATTCTCGAAGAACCGTCAGGGTATCCTGCGAACAGCCGCTCTGGGACTGGTTCATGATGAGCCAGTCGTCCAGATAAGCCCGCAGACGGATACCCTGGGACCTCACCAGTGCACAGACCTGTCTCACCACCATGGTGAAAATCCATGGTGCGAGAGACAGCCCGAAAGGGAGTGCGCGAAACTGGTAGATCTGATCTCCCCACCGGAAACGAAGCCATTTCCGGTCGGCCGGATGCATAAGAATGTGAAAGTATGCGTCCGTGAGATCGATCGAGGTCACCCAGTCTCCTGGGCGGAGAGAGTCTCGGACAGAGGCTGGCGTCTCCATCTTGAATTTTATCTCCCTCAAGAAAGTATTGAGGAGAGATAAATCCAACACGGGACGCCATCCTCCTGATGCTTTGGGAACAGCGAACAGACGCCCGTAAAATCCCAGGGAGCTGTGGACCCGAACTCTCTCCACCGCGCCCTTCTGCTCCAGGGAGGCAATTTCCGACTGCAAGACGGAACGTGCTTCCTGCGAGAAGGGGGGCTTGAACCGCGGAGGCACTCGGGTAAGAGGCGCCTTTTCCTCCCGCCAGAGTAGACGGAAGCCCGATCTCACCACTCCCACAATCCATTGGCTGTCTACTACCGACATCCAACGAGAAAGTGCCCGGGAGGGGCCTCCCGCCATCACCAAGGTGGAGGGCGGGAGGGAGGTGAGATCGGGAGCGCTTCATTGGGGGTGTGGCTTACTTCCAGAGCCGCCACGCCCCCTCCCCGATGCCGTCCTCTTCTTCCCACCACGAGCGGCCGGCGGAGCCTGCCGCTTCTGAGCTGGCTTGGGGTTAGACGATGTCTGAGCCTGCTTCTGTTTAGAAGGCTGAGACTGTTTCACCCCCTTCAGAGTGTAGTCAAGGAACTGACTGTCCTTGTTTGACTGAATCTCCTTCTGTCTGGCATCCAGTGCCAGCGGACAGAAGAGAGACTCCTCTGAGACCGGGGAGACTCTCAAGGTCTCCCTAGTAGCCAGTTCCGTGAATTGGGACTGCGAGAGGAAGAGATCCCTCCTGCAGAGTACCGCTTGGGTGTACTGCAGGGAGGAAAGACGCAATTGTTCCTCATTGACCTTGGCCAATGCGGCCAAAAGCGCAGAGACATCGTCCGCATTCTGTTCTTCACTGAGAGTGAAAGGAACTAGCGAATCGGTCAATGCCCGAGACAGAGCCCGAACGAGAGTCTCCGCAATGGAGGACAGTTCGATCTGCCGACGTCCAACCTCCTCAGCAGAGAGGAGGGAAGCCTCGGAAACCGGCAAAACCGAATCACGCTTGATCGGTTTAGTCAGAAGAGGCAGCAATTCCCGGGAAACCGGAAGGGTAGCCCTAGGGAGTGCAAAAGACGCCAGCCAATTCTGGCTCTGATTGGGCATGCCAAGCTTCCTATTGGCCGTAGGCACGAAGGAAGAGGCTTGGGCAGCTGAAGCCACCCACTGCTGAGCTGATTCCGGAACTGGACCAAAAGGAAGCAGTAACGGAACAGGCACTGGCCGAATACCACTCCCCGCATGTGCTGGACGAACCAGTGAATGCGAAAGTTGGTAAGCCACTGACGGAGACTCGGCGAACCGGAAGGAAGAAACATCCTCCTGTGCCGGCCGGAAGTCCGCCATGGCAGAAGGAACGAATGATGCGGAAGAGTCCGCAGCCACCACCCCTTCAGGAAAATAACGAGACGTTACTTCCGCCGCGACGTCAAGAACAGCCTTGAGCTTCGACGGAAACACGCCCCGCGACTCCTCGCTGACCACTGATGGAGCATCAGAATAGTCACACGTGGAACCCTGACCGAAGTCACCAGTTCCGGAAGCAGAAGCATGCCCTGGCAAACCGGAAACCGGAAAAGCCTGAGCACTAACGTCATCCTGCCGCCCAAAATCCTGTGAAGGTAAAGGGTAAGCAGGACGACCATCCGCAAAAACCGGAGCTGGATGAGCTGACGTCACTCCCCCGACTGAGTGGAGTGATGCCTGCTCAAGCCTAGGCGCTTGAAAGCCGGAAGGCGCACGCTGTAATCCACTATCTGGTATCCGGAAGGAACCACCAGAAGAGGAAGAAGCGTTTCCGGCCGAAACCGGAAGTGTAGTCAACGGAACCGCAAAATGCGGAAGTGAAGACTGCACTGGTTGACTTCGCGATCCGGAAGGACCGGAAGTCAGTGAATACTCCATCCTGCCGCGACCGCCGTAGCGTGCCGGAGCGGACGGATCATCACTTCCGGCAAGTGCCGGAAATGCGGCAGTCGAAACCGACTGCCGCCGCTGTTCGAACAAGTCCGGGGCCTCGTAGGTTATCGCCGGAAATGAAAGATCAGCAAGGTATCGGTCGTGACCCGATGCGAAAGAGCTGTCCCCCGAAGGAGAACGTCCAGGCGCCTCACGAGGGCTATCGGACCAGCTCTGCTTACCAACCGACGCTGAAGAGGGAGGACGCTGCTCCAAGCCGGAAGTGGAGGACAAAGACACGGAAGCCAATGCCCGGACGTAACTGCCAGATGCCGGAAACGCCGAACTGCTGGCGACGGAACGCTGAAATTCTGCCTGCACCAAGCTGCGGATTTCTGGAACCAGTGACTTTAACAGAGAGGAAACCAACGCACCTTGTCCAGGTGCTAACAAAGAAGACGAAGTCTCCGATGTAGAGACAGGTGCAGAAGTAACAGTAGCGCTAGGCGCCGCAAAAGAAGCAGAAGTAGTAACAGCGCTAGGCGCCGAAATTGGTACAGCCAACAAAGTGTTACGCTCTTGGTCTGTAACAAGTAACGTTGCTTTGGAAGAGGAAGACTTAGCCTTAATTTTCCCCTTGGGGTCCGACTTGCCACGGCGCTTGTCTGAATCAGACATGTTGACAACAACACGTGGCAACGCGAAAAAATTTACTGAAACATAAGTCTAAACGACTGGAAAATTCAGTAAACACACGCACTAATGCGTTAACAAAATACTATAGCTAAACTTGCCCCACAAGCAGAGGCACGGAGAGCTACAAACAAAGTCACACGAGCTAGAAAACTAACTCACACAACAAAATGGCGACACGCAAGACACTGACACAAACGTCAACAACACGTGGCAAAGCCAAAAAGATTTACTGAAACGTAAGTCAAAACGACTGAAAACACAGTAAACACACACGCTTACGCGTCAACAAAATACTAAAGCTACACTTGCCCAAACAGAAAGAGGGCACGCAGAGCTACTAGCAAAGTCACACGAGTTAGCTAACTAACTCACACAACAAAATGGCGAAACACGCAAGTCACTGACACACAAGTCCGTAAAAAACGGACAACGTACAGTAACGAAACAGCGCAAACAACCAACAACAAACGGGAACGAGCTCACCAAACTGTAGGCAAGGCGAGCAGACAAGCTGGGTAACGTGGCCGGCGGGTGTCACTCAAACACACAAGGTCAGCCACAGAGCGTCAAAAAGTGAACCGTCCTCTCCGAGGTGAAAAAGACGTATGATAATAGGCACGTGTTCCTAGAGGAAGTGACGTGGCATACACCCGTATGGGAGGTAACTCCCGGTGTACTGGCCCATTACCAAAGCTACTTTCACTTTCGTTTTGGTGATGGGGTTGCTTCCCTTTAAATTCTTTAGCCGGGTAAGCGTTTTTCAGTGATAAGCATCTCAGGTGACTCAATGCTAATGTGATTCGGAGTAAGAATATGATATTAAATGAGCATTTATATAGCGCAACATCATAACTTTACAATTATGCTCTTTGCGCTTGACACATTTAATCACATTTGATCATTTTGATCCATTGTTTACTCATCTTTTTATTTGTTTGTTTGTTTTTGTTGTTTAATTGCCTGCTTGCTAAAAGAGATGAAATTTGGTAATTAAGGGGTGAACTAACCGTGTCAAGACTGCCGGGTCAAACACCTCCTCCTTGTTAGCGTCAGCCAGCGTCTTTACCAAGAGCACACGATCCAGCCCCTCGCTCATCCCGATCACGTCCTTCCGTGACGACTGCCCTGAAACATGTAGAGACACAACACTGTACACACACGCACAGACATAACACTGCACACACAGAGAGCGGCATGCAATCCAACCCCTCGCTCATCCCGATCACGTCCTTCCGTGACGACTGCCCTGAAACATGTAGAGACACAACACTGTACACACACGCACAGACATAACACTGCACACACAGACAGCGGCATGCAATCCAACCCCTCGCTCATCCCGATCACGTCCTTCCGTGACGACTGCCCTGAAACACGTAGAGACACAACACTGTACACACACGCACAGACATAACACTGCACACACAGACAGCGGCATGCAATCCAACCCCTCGCTCATCCCGATCACGTCCTTCCGTGACGACTGCCTTGAAACATGTAGAGACACAACACTGTACACACACGCACAGACATAACACTGCACACACAGAGTGCGGCATGCAATCCAACCCCTCGCTCATCCCGATCACGTCCTTCCGTGACGACTGCCCTGAAACACGTAGAGACACAACGCTGTACACACACGCACAGACATAACACTGCACACACAGACAGCGGCATGCAATCCAACCCCTCGCTCACCCCAATCACGTCCTTCCGTGACGACTGCCCTGAAACATGAAGAGACACAACACTGTACACACACGCACAGACATAACACTGCACACACAGAGAGCGGCATGCAATCCAACCCCTCGCTCATCCCGATCACGTCCTTCCGTGACGACTGCCTTGAAACACGTAGAGACACAACACTGTACACACACGCACAGACATAACACTGCACACACAGACAGCGGCATGCAATCCAACCCCTCGCTCATCCCGATCACGTCCTTCCGTGACGACTGCCCTGAAACACGTAGAGACACAACACTGTACACACACGCACAGACATAACACTGCACACACAGACAGCGGCATGCAATCCAACCCCTCGCTCATCCCGATCACGTCCTTCCGTGACGACTGCCCTGAAAAACGTAGAGACACAACACTGTACACACACGCACAGACATAACACTGCACACACAGAGAGCGGCATGCAATCCAACCCCTCGCTCATCCCGATCACGTCCTTCCGTGACGACTGCCTTGAAACACGTAGAGACACAACACTGTACACACACGCACAGACATAACACTGCACACACAGAGAGCGGCATGCAATCCAACCCCTCGCTCACACCAATCACAACCTTCCAATCACTGCTCTGAAACTTGTAGCAACATAACACTGCACACACAGACAGGAATCACATCACTCTATCTACTCCCCCCTGGATTTGGCTGGCATCAAAACGTACAGACACAAAACATCTCATCCTATATCCAGACTTCTCTTATAAAAGCCAACATCATTTCATTCGTTCTGTCCAGTTGGCTCATATTTGAGAAAGACACAGTCACAAGAGCTGTTCACTTCATGCATGGACTCGACCTTGCTCACCTTTGACCTTAGCCCCTGGCAGGGGCAGCTCGACATTGTCCTTGATAGCAGACAGCAGCATGACGAGGGAGGCGCGCTTCTTACGGAACATGTGCAGCACGTGGTTGAGGTTGATGTCCGTGATCAGGTCACACCCCACCACCAGAAGGTCCGATGACTCCTGATTCACACGACAACATACTGATCAGTAAAGTGGGCTGCAGTCTGGGCAAATATTGATGGCAAGGTTTGCTCCTCAAAGGCCCTCTCCACCTTGTGAAAACAGTTGGCCGCTGTCTCAGGTCTGGCCAGGCTTTATCATGGGATAAGACCATCTCTCCACTTGGTCACATACCAACACTGAACAGCCTGGGTGTTACACGGGACAAGACCATCCCTCCACTTGGTCACATACCAACACTGAACAGCCTGGGTGTTACACGGGATAAGACCATCCCTCCACTTGGTCACATACCATCACTGAACAGCCTGGGTGTTACATGGAATAAGACCATCTCTCCACCTGGTCACATACCAACACTGAACAGCCTGGGTGTTACATGGGATAAGACCATCCCTCCACTTGGTCACATACCAACACTGAACAGCCTGGGTGTTACATGGGATAAGACCATCTCTCCACTTGGTCACATACCAACACTGAACAGCCTGGGTGTTACACGGGATAAGACCATCCCTCCACTTGGTCACATACCAACACTGAACAGCCTGGGTGTTACATGGAATAAGACCATCTCTCCACCTGGTCACATACCAACACTGAACAGCCTGGGTGTTACATGGGATAAGACCATCTCTCCACCTGGTCACATACCAACACTGAACAGCCTGGGTGTTACATGGGATAAGACCATCTCTCCACTTGGTCACATTCCAACACTGAACAGCCTGGGTGTTACATGGGATAAGACCATCTCTCCACTTGGTCACATACCAACACTGAACAGCCTGGGTGTTACATGGGATAAGACCATCCCTCCACTTGGTCACATGCCAACACTGAACAGCCTGGGTGTTACATGGGATAAGACCATCCCTCCACTTGGTCACATGCCAACACTGAACAGCCTGGGTGTTACACGGGATAAGACCATCCCTCCACTTGGTCACATACCAACACTGAACAGCCTGGGTGTTACACGGGATAAGACCATCCCTCCACTTGGTCACATTCCAACACTGAACAGCCTGGGTGTTACATGGGATAAGACCATCCCTCCACTTGGTCACATACCAACACTGAACAGCCTGGGTGTTACATGGGATAAGACCATCCCTCCACTTGGTCACATACCAACACTGAACAGCCTGGGTGTTACATGGGATAAGACCATCTCTCCACTTGGTCACATACCAACACTGAACAGCCTGGGTGTTACATGGGATAAGACCATCCCTCCACTTGGTCACATACCAACACTGAACAGCCTGGGTGTTACATGGGATAAGACCATCCCTCCACTTGGTCACATACCAACACTGAACAGCCTGGGTGTTACATGGGATAAGACCATCCCTCCACCTGGTCACATACCAACACTGAACAGCCTGGGTGTTACATGGGATAAGACCATCCCTCCACTTGGTCACATACCAACACTGAACAGCCTGGGTGTTACATGGGATAAGACCATCCCTCCACTTGGTCACATACCAACACTGAACAGCCTGGGTGTTACATGGGATAAGACCATCCCTCCACTTGGTCACATACCAACACTGAACAGCCTGGGTGTTACATGGGATAAGACCATCCCTCCACTTGGTCACATACCAACACTGAACAGCCTGGGTGTTACATGGGATAAGACCATCCCTCCACTTGGTCACATACCAACACTGAACAGTCTGGGTGTTACACGGGATAAGACCATCTCTCCACCTGGTCACATACCAACACTGAACAGCCTGGGTGTTACATGGGATAAGACCATCTCTCCACTTGGTCACATACCAACACTGAACAGCCTGGGTGTTACATGGGATAAGACCATCTCTCCACTTGGTCACATACCAACACTGAACAGCCTGGGTGTTACATGGGATAAGACCATCTCTCCACTTGGTCACATACCAACACTGAACAGCCTGGGTGTTACATGGGATAAGACCATCCCTCCACTTGGTCACATACCAACACTGAACAGCCTGGGTGTTACATGGGATAAGACCATCCCTCCACTTGGTCACATTCCAACACTGAACAGCCTGGGTGTTACATGGGATAAGACCATCTCTCCACTTGGTCACATACCAACACTGAACAGCCTGGGTGTTACATGGGATAAGACCATCCCTCCACTTGGTCACATACCAACAAGGAACAGCCTGGGTGTTACATGGGATAAGACCATCCCTCCACTTGGTCACATACCAACACTGAACAGCCTGGGTGTTACACGGGATAAGACCATCCCTCCACTTGGTCACATACCAACACTGAACAGCCTGGGTGTTACATGGGATAAGACCATCCCTCCACTTGGTCACATACCAACACTGAACAGCCTGGGTGTTCTCTGTGCACACTGCTATTTTTTGTACAGAATTAATTTTGTAAAAAGCACTTGTGCCTTTCTCGGAAATCAATTCATCTAAAAATTCCAACTCACTACATCAAGCTGTCAGGGTGTTGATTTTTGGTATGTGACCAAATGGAGGGTTGATCTTATTCCATGGAAAAGCCTGAGATGGTGAGGCAAACTGTTTTCAAGGGGTGGAGTGGGCTTTGAAGCATTCCATTCAAAAAATGACACTGTCAACAGCTTACTCAGAAAAAGTTTGGCATTTTCTACTAAAACAAATGTGTGGCATACATATCTTGCTCACTGAATTATTGCACACTTGATTCAGCAAATACTGTACATCTTGCCCTACACACAGCAAATACTGTACATCTTGCCCTACACACAGCAAATACTGTACATCTTGCCCTACACACAGCAAATGCTGTACATCCTGCCCTACACACAGCAAATACTGTACATCTTGCCCTACACACAGCAAATACTGTACATCTTGCCCTACACACAGCAAATACTGTACATCTTGCCCTACACACAGCAAATACTGTACATCTTGCCCTACACACAGCAAATACTGTACATCTTGCCCTACACACAGCAAATGCTGTACATCCTGCCCTACACACAGCAAATACTGTACATCTTGCCCTACACACAGCAAATACTGTACATCTTGCCCTAGACACAGCAAATACTGTACATCTTGCCCTACACACAGCAAATACTGTACATCTTGCCCTACACACAGCAAATACTGTACATCTTGCCCTACACACAGCAAATACTGTACATCTTGCCCTACACACAGCAAATACTGTACATCTTGCCCTACACACAGCAAATACTGTACATCTTGCCCTACACACAGCAAATACTGTACATCTTGCCCTACACACAGCAAATACTGTACATCTTGCCCTACACACAGCAAATACTGTACATCTTGCCCTACACACAGCAAATACTGTACATCTTGCCCTACACACAGCAAATGCTGTACATCCTGCCCTACACACAGCAAATACTGTACATCTTGCCCTACACACAGCAAATACTGTACATCTTGCCCTACACACAGCAAATACTGTACATCTTGCCCTACACACAGCAAATGCTGTACATCTTGCCCTACACACAGCAAATACTGTACATCTTGCCCTACACACAGCAAATACTGTACATCTTGCCCTACACACAGCAAATACTGTACATCTTGCCCTACACACAGCAAATACTGTACATCTTGCCCCACACACAGCAAATACTGTACATCTTGCCCTACACACAGCAAATACTGTACATCTTGCCCTACACACAGCAAATACTGTACATCTTGCCCTACACACAGCAAATACTGTACATCTTGCCCCACACACAGCAAATACTGTACATCTTGCCCTACACACAGCAAATGCTGTACATCTTGCCCTACACACAGCAAATACTGTACATCTTGCCCTACACACAGCAAATGCTGTACATCTTGCCGTACACACAGCAAATACTGAACATCTTGCCCCACACACAGCAAATACTGTACATCTTGCCCTACACACAGCAAATACTGTACATCTTGCCCTACACACAGCAAATACTGTACATCTTGCCCTACACACAGCAAATGCTGTACATCTTGCCCTACACACAGCAAATACTGTACATCTTGCTCTACACACAGCAAATACTGTACATCTTGCCCTACACACAGCAAATACTGTACATCTTGCCCCACACACAGCAAATACTGTACATCTTGCCCTACACACAGCAAATACTGTACATCTTGCCCTACACACAGCAAATACTGTACATCTTGCCCTACACACAGCAAATGCTGTACATCTTGCCCTACACACAGCAAATACTGTACATCTTGCCCTACACACAGCAAATACTGTACATCTTGCCCTACACACAGCAAATACTGTACATCTTGCCCTAGACACAGCAAATACTGTACATCTTGCCCTACACACAGCAAAGTCACCAGCAGAAAGTAGATCTTCAACGGCAGGCAAGTGCTGCGGTCATCACAAGAGTATGTGTCCGTGTACGTCTGACAACATGTCTGGACTCAAGTTTTGTGTAAGGGGGGTTATATTTGACATCTGAAGAGTGACCTTAAACTAATGGTCTAACTGTGAAATCATCATACTTGGCAATCAGTACACACATATAATAATCCAACCCTATTTAATCTGAAAACTGTGGTCCTGATGTGATTGTGTGTGTGTGCCTGTTTGGTCTGGGTGTTTGTACGTGCTAGTTCACATGTGCTTGTGAATCTTCTTCTTCGTTCATGGGCTGAAACTCCGACGTTCATTCATGTCTTTGCATGATTGGGTTGTGTATAACTGTTTTACCCCGCCATTCAGGCAGCCAAACGCCGCTTTCGGAGGTGCTGTGTGAATCAACTAACTGTTTCATGCAAGGGAGGTTACTCACGGGAATCTTGGAGCGAACGTGTCGCAACATCTGAGCCGTTCCCCACTCATCCAGATCAGGGACGGACACAAAGTCCAGCCGCATCTTCACGCCACACGTGTCGGTCAGTGCCGTCCGGATCTCATCCTCGTACATCTTGGGTACAACCACGATGGCCTCTGTGAGCATGGGGACACACTCTCATCAACACACAACTCTGAAAATGCTCCTCTTTGCTAACAAATTATACTGATAATTTTTTCATCTTCTATAATTCACCTTTGGCTTTCCATGGCGACCACCTGTACTGTCTATTACGACCACTTTTTGTAGGTCTTTTAGGTGGTCATTACGTACAGGTTCAACTGTACGTGTACATCCTATGGCACTGTATCTGCGTATGTGTCACTCTTGAAAATGTTTGCATCTGTTAAAAGCACTGATTACATGGTAAGACAACACACGTACAGTACTCAGTGTTGTTCCCAGCCTACAGTACTCAGTGTTGTTCCCAGCCTACAGTACTCAGTGTTGTTCCCAGCGTACAGTACTCAGTGTTGTTCCCAGCCTACAGTACTCAGTGTTGTTCCCAGCCTACAGTACTCAGTGTTGTTCCCAGCCTACAGTACTCAGTGTTGTTCCCAGCGTACAGTACTCAGTGTTGTTCCCAGCCTACAGTACTCAGTGTTGTTCCCAGCCTACAGTACTCAGTGTTGTTCCCAGCCTACAGTACTCAGTGTTGTTCCCAGCGTACAGTACTCAGTGTTGTTCCCAGCCTACAGTACTCAGTGTTGTTCCCAGCCTACAGTACTCAGTGTTGTTCCCAGCCTACAGTACTCAGTGTTGTTCCCAGCCTACAGTACTCAGTGTTGTTCCCAGCCTACAGTACTCAGTGTTGTTCCCAGCGTACAGTACTCAGTGTTGTTCCCAGCCTACAGTACTCAGTGTTGTTCCCAGCCTACAGTACTCAGTGTTGTTCCCAGCGTACAGTACTCAGTGTTGTTCCCAGCCTACAGTACTCAGTGTTGTTCCCAGCGTACAGTACTCAGTGTTGTTCCCAGCCTACAGTACTCAGTGTTGTTCCCAGCGTACAGTACTCAGTGTTGTTCCCAGCGTACAGTACTCAGTGTTGTTCCCAGCCTACAGTACTCAGTGTTGTTCCCAGCCTACAGTACTCAGTGTTGTTCCCAGCCTACAGTACTCAGTGTTGTTCCCAGCCTACAGTACTCAGTGTTGTTCCCAGCCTACAGTACTCAGTGTTGTTCCCAGCCTACAGTACTCAGTGTTGTTCCCAGCGTACAGTACTCAGTGTTGTTCCCAGCCTACAGTACTCAGTGTTGTTCCCAGCCTACAGTACTCAGTGTTGTTCCCAGCCTACAGTACTCAGTGTTGTTCCCAGCCTACAGTACTCAGTGTTGTTCCCAGCCTACAGTACTCAGTGTTGTTCCCAGCCTACAGTACTCAGTGTTGTTCCCAGCCTACAGTACTCAGTGTTGTTCCCAGCCTACAGTACTCAGTGTTGTTCCCAGCCTACAGTACTCAGTGTTGTTCCCAGCCTACAGTACTCAGTGTTGTTCCCAGCCTACAGTACTCAGTGTTGTTCCCAGCCTACAGTACTCAGTGTTGTTCCCAGCCTACAGTACTCAGTGTTGTTCCCAGCGTACAGTACTCAGTGTTGTTCCCAGCCTACAGTACTTAGTGTTGTTCCCAGCCTACAGTACTCAGTGTTGTTCCCAGCCTACAGTACTCAGTGTTGTTCCCAGCCTACAGTACTCAGTGTTGTTCCCAGCCTACAGTACTCAGTGTTGTTCCCAGCCTACAGTACTCAGTGTTGTTCCCAGCCTACAGTACTCAGTGTTGTTCCCAGCCTACAGTACTCAGTGTTGTTCCCAGCCTACAGTACTCAGTGTTGTTCCCAGCGTACAGTACTCAGTGTTGTTCCCAGCCTACAGTACTCAGTGTTGTTCCCAGCCTACAGTACTCAGTGTTGTTCCCAGCCTACAGTACTCAGTGTTGTTCCCAGCCTACAGTACTCAGTGTTGTTCCCAGCCTACAGTACTCAGTGTTGTTCCCAGCGTACAGTACTCAGTGTTGTTCCCAGCCTCAGAGAAAAACAAGTCAGTTAGACCTGGACTGAAAATATGTATAGGTCCAAATGTCCTTGCTTTGTCCGCTTGGTAGGTAAAATGATTGATAAGAAGACCTAATATAACATAATAAGTCAAAACTATCAGACAGTCCACCTGAAAGAGGTCAGACCAACACGTCACATAAAAAAAGAATTAGTCAATGACCGAAGACCGAGGCCTGGAAACAACAATCAATCAATCAATGACGCTTATATCGCGCATATTCCGTGGGTACAGTTCTAGGCGCTCTGCAGTGATGCCGTGTGAGATGAAATTTTATACGGCCAGTAATTGCAGCCATTTCGGCGCATATTTACCTTTCACGGCCTATTATTCCAAGTCACACGGGTATAGGTAGACAATTATTAACTGTGCCTAAGCAATTTTGCCAGGAAAGACCCTTTTGTCAATCGTGGGATCTTTAACGTGCACACCCAATGTAGTGTACACGGGGGGGGAGTTCGGACACCGAAGAGAGTCTGCACACAAAGTTGACTCTGAAATAAATTTCCGCCGAACCTGGGATCGAACTCACGCTGACAGCGGCCAACTGAATACAAATCCAGCGCGCTACCAACTGAGCTATATCCCCGCCCCAGCACAACACTGCAGTACTGAGAAGCAGCGTGCCACTGCAAGCCAGTGTGAGGACGTACCTGGGAATCCATGGCGTTCCAGCATGCTGACGGGGTAGTACACCATGGGGCAGTTCCCCACGGTCAGCAGGGCTTTCGGACACTGGCTGGTCAGCTGGCTCATCCCCGACCCTTCCCCCGCCGCCATCACAACTGGTATCAACTCCATTATGTTGGCGCTAACTTCACACGGCTTGCTCAAGCTTGACCTTAGCTGAAACAGGACAAGGAACTTACAGGTGACTTGACCTTAGCGCTGAAACAGGACAAGGAACTTACAGGTGACTTGACCTTAGCGCTGAAACAGGACAAGGAACTTACAAGTGACACTCTACATTCTAAGACATCTCATTGTGGAACTCCCCATAACTATCACACTATACTGTTACTCCCCATAACTATCACACTATACTGTTACTCCCCATAACTATCACACTATACTGTTACTCCCCATAACTATCACACTATACTGTTACTCCCCATAACTATCACACTATACTGTTACTCCCCATAACTATCACACTATACTGTTACTCCCCATAACTATCACACTATACTGTTACTCCCCATAACTATCACACTATACTGTTACTCCCCATAACTATCACACTATACTGTTACTCCCCATAACTATCACACTATACTGTTACTCCCCATAACTATCACACTATACTGTATTTCAAGATACCATCTTTTCCACATCAACTGTATCTTCACCACCATCACAGATCAATTCAGGCTTTTACCACATCCTGAACTCAGGTCAAAATGAGTTACTTCCCTTCGGGTCTCATTTATCCCTGACAGGATGCCTTGGTTTTCTTTCTGTGGGTAAGAAATCGATATTTAGAGCTTTTCATAATGTGTTATTGATATACAGTAAGCAGATTCGCGATCGTCGATAATGATTTTTCATGGTGTTGTGTAATTTTTGAATTACAAAGGAATTGATATGTAAGACAGTTTCAAGCGAGCTATCTTTCGCGGGTGTATTATATTACTGTGCAAACAAGTCTCTAAATATGGCAAAAGTGTCACGTAATAACCAACTTTGGCTACGAAGCAGACGATACTTTTTTCCGTAACCAGTTGGGGGTGACGCAACAATATCACCGTCTCCTTTCCACAGCAGTCTTAACATTTCGACTTGTTTTAACCTTAGAACGATGTCTTTAACATAACTGTGAAGAACAGAACGGAGATCACTGTCGAAGTCGGCCAATCTGCAATCACTTTCGTCTCAGTTCGGAGATAACTCTGTATTCTTGTTTTGATAGATTCCACGCAGTAATTATGCACCCTGTCAGAGAGACCAGCGATAGCGTGGACCGATGATTATCAGAATGGCTTTTACCAGGGATAAGAGAATCAGTCCACTTGGACACATACTACAAATCTACAACCTGACACTGACAGTGACAGTGACAGTGACAGTGACAGTGACAGCTTTCTGTGCAGTGGGATTTTGTTCTTGATTGTTTATGAAAGAGGCACTTATGTGGATCTGCAACAGTGCAAGATTAATGATATTCGATACCAAAACATGCACAGCCTAGGTGACCGTACGAGTAATTTTGTCCTGCTGATATATATGCAGAAGTCAATGAGACAAACTTCATTCCCGAAATTCTTTGTCAGTTTCTGGGAGACATGCATGAGAAGTGACAGAATGTTTACGTGTCGCCATTATTTGCCTTAAGACGTCTTCACAAACTTTGTTTTGCTTTTGACGTCAGTAGCTTTTACTTTGGAAGAGAGTCAGGAAGAGAGTCAGGAAGAGAGTCAGGAAGAGAGTCAGGAAGAGAGTCAGGAAGAGAGTCAGGAAGAGAGTCAGGAAGAGAGTCAGGAAGAGACATCTTGGTTTGTCCAATCAGTGTTGATTGTATTTAAATTTTTAATACGTCAAAAAGACACTCTCAGAAGCAGCCAGATCTGTGGTAGGTTACAATAAGATGATCACGTACACAAGATGTAAGATGTCCTAATATATATGCATCATATGTATGTTCTCTCAATGCTATAATATAAATTTTATCTAAAACTAAAAGTGATTTGAATTCTGTTCGTCTCAAGAAATAAAGTGCCAGGTTCAGAGCTAAAATCTTCACATTGAATCACATCCTGTAGTTAGATAGCAATTCAGCTACTTTCATCATTTCCCACTCTGTTGGATGTTTTCCACTCCACACCTTATGCTCTGAACAGCTTGGTACTGTGGCTACTTCAGTACTTGATATGGCCTGGACACCAGCCGTGCTCTTTGATTCTTGATGCCAAATGCAAAAGCTAATGCGCCCGACACAATCGGTCAGAGAGTGTAATTATATAAACTCTACCAAACGATAAATCCAACAGCAACACATGTGATCATACATACTTTACGGTATTTGATGAAAAAGAATGGCTTCAGCTGATGAAATCCCTTGTTGCAGACTTCACGTTTTCCTGTCAGGGGAGGTCAATCTAGCCGATTGATAAAAAGTTAACTCCCTTGGTGGTCGTGCCACAGGCACCAGAGTCAATCAAATCCATTTTGCGGTTGTATAACATTATCTGTTGTGTGATTGTTTTATTCATCGTTTTATAGAATTCAAACTGTGATATATCCAATTTGTGTTGCCACTGGCACAGTTAAGCATATAATCTGTTTTGTGCTATTTTAACTAATCATTTCAACACAATGTGGCCAATCTGCTTTGCAGCCACGGTTTTGTAAATATTTAAAACAGTATAATAGATAAATCATGTGGTGGAGCAACAAATTACTTTGACTAAGTGGTACTGTTCTTCTTCTTCTTCTTCTTCTGCGTTCGTGGGCTGAAACTCCCATGTACACTCGTGTTTTTTGCACGAGTGGAATTTTACGTGTATGACCGTTTTTTACCCCGCCATTTAGGCAGCCATACGCCCTTTTCGGAGGAAGCATGCTGGGTATTTTCGTGTTTCATGCGCAATTGGTCTTGTGCTTGCGTGTACACACGGGGGTGTTCGGACACCGAGGAGAGTCTGCACACAAAGTTGACTGAGAAATAAATCTCTCGTCGAACGTGGGGACGAACTCACGCTGACAGCGGCCAACTGGATACAAATCCAGCGCGCTACCGACTGAGCTACATCCCCGTACTGTTAAATAGTGACATTTTTCCTCATGGACTATCGCATTATATTCAGTGAATGTTGGTTATATATGCGTGTTGCCACTGGCACAGTTTAGCATATAATCTGTTTTGTGCTATTTCAACTAATCATTTCATGTTTACCTTTATTTGTGTTCTGAGGTCAGGAGTTATTTATTGAAATGTGTTTTTTTCTTTCCCTTTCTTGATGGTTGGTAAACACCACAGATCTGCAGTGCTGATGTGGCTGAGATTGTCTGTTATGTGATAGTGTCAAACTAGAAGATCTTCTTTGTAGTCATGCAAGAGATTTGCATGTGGCAGTGTTGCAAACTTGCGTGTTATGTGCAGAAAAACACCATCATTTGTATCACATGGGGTTCATAATCTGGGCAGCTTGAAGCTTTTGTTCTGCTCTGTCAGTCTTTTATTTCTTTTGTTTTCACACACACACACACACACACACAGTATTCACACACATAAATGCACAGTCACACACTCTCTCAATCAAACAAGTGCATTTCTTGTGTATTTTTTTCTTCACATAAATCATAGCATACAAACAACTGAGTGACTCCATTCAACCTCATTTTATTGACATTTACACCGAGTATATACATTGTAATCAAGCAAGCAAAGCCAGTCAGTCAGATGTGGTTTTTGAGCGAATGTCAAATTGACACCATGTGTGAAATCTTCATCAACTGTAAGAACACTGAGGAATACATTCAAGACCAAACATACGTAGCAAAGGAAAGGCAAGACCCATACAGAACATGAAAAAGGGTAACCAGCACCTATCACAATAAGTTTTGATGTTGAACATGTTTAAGATACATTCTTTCTCGTGCCAGTGATCACGTACACACCTCAGATCTGCCAAGCATCTTACATTCTCTGCAGGTATTCTTCCATTCGGACACATACCCAACAACAACATACCCAACAACCACATACCCAACAACAACATACCCAACGTCACAGTGAGCATACCCAACAACAACATACCTAACGTCACAGTGAGCATACCCAACAACAACATACCCAACGTCACAGCTCACTGCTTCCTGTGCACAGTTAAAAAGGTTGCTGAATTCATTTGACAGATGGCCGACTTATTTGGTCACTTTTAACATGAATTCATTTGACAGATGGCCGACTTATTGGTCACTTTTAACATGAATTCATTTGACAGATGGCCGACTTATTTGGTCACTTTTAACATGAATTCATTTGACAGATGGCCGACTTATTGGTCACTTTTAACATGAATTCATTTGACAGATGGCCGACTTATTGGTCACTTTTAACATGAATTCATTTGACAGATGGCCGACTTATTGGTCACTTTTAACATGAATTCATTTGACAGATGGCCGACTTATTGGTCACTTTTAACATGAATTCATTTGACAGATGGCCGACTTATTTGGTCACTTTTAACATGAATTCATTTGACAGATGGCCGACTTATTGGTCACTTTTAACATGAATTCATTTGACAGATGGCCGACTTATTGGTCACTTTTAACATGAATTCATTTGACAGATGGCCGACTTATTGGTCACTTTTAACATGAATTCATTTGACAGATGGCCGACTTATTTGGTCACTTTTAACATGAATTCATTTGACAGATGGCCGACTTATTGGTCACTTTTAACATGAATTCATCCAAATATTGCCCCTCTTCAAAGAGAGCAGTAATGAACACGTTGAATTTGCTTTGTGTTCCAGTCAAAGGGTCTTATTTATCTCATACAAAATGATGGACAGATGTAAGGTGGTGTACACGATCACCTGTGTGAAAAGGATGGCATACCTTTCATAGCTCTGTAACCAGTCTCTGTTTCTCTTCAGATCCCTTTCTTTCCATAGTAACACCATACACAATCCTCAGCAGATCACGATCAACAACTGCAGTGTCAAATTCTTCTTTTTCTTCTTCTGCGTTCATAGGTTGTTAAACTCCCACTTACACTCACGTTTTTTTTGGCACAGGCGGGTTTTTACATGTATGTCCATTTTGACCCCGCGATTCATGCAGCCATATGCCGGTTTGGGGGAATGCATGCTTGGTATTTGTGTGTTTCTATAACCCACTGGACTCTGACATGGATTACATGATCTTTTCCGTGCGCACTTGGTCTTGAGCTTGCGTGTACATACACACTAAGATAAGGCACTAGCAGGTCTGCACATAAGTTGACCTGGGAGATTGGAAAATCTCCATCCTTAACCCACCTGGCGCGGCCGGGATTCAAACACTTAACCTTCCACACGGGAGGATGGTGTCTTGTCCACTAGGTGATTGCGCTCGTCGCAGTGTAAACATGTACACATCCACCTCAAAGCTACAAATCCAGTGTCCCTTCAATACACAACCCACACAGTTTCAGCAAAAGAACACTCAATATCTCTCTCTCTATCTCTTTGTCTCTCTCTCTCTCTCCCTCAATCTGTCTCTCTCTCTCTCCCAATCTGTCTGTCTCTCTCTCTCTCAATCTGTCTCTGTCTCGCTCTATCAGGTGTCAAGAATCACAGGCACCTGACAACACTTGTGTCCGCTGCCAATGCTGACTAGCAGCAAGCACACGCCAGCATATTTGGCAGCCAGGAAACACAGCTGTCAGTCCTCACACAAAGGCACGCTGTTCTCTCACATAAAGTCGTCCGAATCACTTCCCCCATCCTGCACACAGAGAAAGCGAGTTACCACTGTGGTTCAGACAATACAGCCCCCCCCCCCCCCCCCCTCCTTGTTAAGACCTCTAAGAATGTGAGAAAATCAGGTCTTAACAAGGGAGGAAGTCTTACAATGGGTGTACATTTACAAAGGTTATGAACAGAAAATCTAAAACAAGTCGCGTAAGGCGAAAATACAACATTTAGTCAAGCTGTCGAACTCACAGAATGAAACTGAACGCACTGCAATTTTTCAGCAAGACCGTATACTCGTAGCATCGTCAGTCCACCGCTCGTGGCAAAGCCAGTGAAATTGACAAGAAGAGCGGGATAGTAGTTGCGCTGAGAAGGATAGCACGCTTTTCTGTACCTCTCTTCGTTTTAACTTTCTGAGCGTGTTTTTAATCCAAACATATCATATCTATATGTTTTTGGAATCAGGAACCGACAAGGAATAAGATGAAAGTGTTTTTAAATTGATTTCGAAAATTTAATTTTGATCATAATTTTTATATTTTTAATTTTCAGAGCTTGTTTTTAATCCAAATATAACATATTTATATGTTTTTGGAATCAGGAAATGATGAAGAATAAGATGAACGTAAATTTGGATCGTTTTTAAATTTTTTATTTTTTGTTACAATTTTCAGATTTTTAATGACCAAAGTCATTAATTAATTTTTAAGCCACCAAGCTGAAATGCTTGCTTGGCCAAAATTTCAATCAATTTGATTGAAAAATGAGGGTGTGACAGTGCCGCCTCAACTTTTACAAAAAGCCGGATATGATGTCATCAAAGACATTTATCAAAAAAATGAAAAAAACGTCCGGGGATATCATTCCCAGGAACTCTCATGTAAAATTTCATAAAGATCGGTCCAGTAGTTTAGTCTGAATCGCTCTACACACACACACGCACAGACAGACACACACACACACACACATACACCACGACCCTCGTCTCGATTCCCCCTGTATGTTAAAACATTTAGTCAAAACTTGACTAAATGTCAAAAAGAAATGGGTTAAAAGCAGGAAGTATTTAATTAAAAGGCTGGGGGGGGGGGGGAGTTGTGGGGGGGGGGGGGGGTTGTGGGGGGGTTGCACTGTACTTACGTCTAAAGTATATTGTTTGAGGAAAATCTGTCATTCACATCTACAAGCTAGGAAAAAGGGAAAAGCTCTAAATTAATCCTCCAATTTAATTATGCACGTATGAATATTTCTAACATTTTGCAAGTAACATGACTTTCCTTCATGCTGTCCCAGTCAATAGAAGATGTTTGGAAACAAGGCTGTGGGGTTTGTGTGGGTTGTCAAAGAGTGAATACTCTTGCCTTGAGTGAGGCAAACTTTCCCACTTGACCGTATAGGCCAGTCACTAAAAAAGGGTGTCTGAAACACGCAGACAAGGAGCACGTGTAGAAAGCTTGCCTCACCAACAGCAAGAGTAGTCACTCTGTCACAACACATACACACCCGACAGAGTTATTTCTGGAACTGATCAATTTAGGAACCAAGTCTTTAACTATTTCTCCCACAAGACCGAGTATGCAATCATCATCATCAAAATGCAACAGAAAAAGAGCAATATTCAACTTTCTCGGTACTTACTCTATTTGACGTCATGTTTTCTGACTTCATCAAGGTAGAGTACGACCTGCAAGAACAAGACAGATGTGTTCACTTTGAAAGACAAACACCACTCCTTTCTACTACTGTACATGTAACCATTCATGAACCCAGCATGAATATTCACAGATGTGCTAAATTGGTACTAAAATAACAAAATTAAAGCACCCCAAATATCTGACAATGTCATAACCCAATCAACTCACATTTTTTGCAGCCAAACCATTCACACCAACCGATTTCATTCAATCAGAAAACCAACAAAAGTCCTCTTTGACCATCAACCTTCATTGCCCACTGTTTAAATGTACAGTATTAAAAAAAACTGAGTCCCAGATTCTTTCTTTTTTGATGTTCAGCCAGCTGATCTAAATTTGTTTTTCTTATTCAAAAATAAAGAAGAAACGTAAACAATGGTCTTTTAATAAACCTCTGAATCAACAAATTCCAGAAATAATTGTGTCAGGTTTTTATGAGCTGTGGAAGAGTTGTACTCCTTGAAGGTAAGGCAAGCTAAGCTATATAGCTCAAGGGGAATGACCAGTGGAGTAACTCTGTTGACGCCTGAGCTAATGTTCTCTGATCTACATGTAAATGAAAGCAAAAGGCCATATACACAGTGGCTACTGCATTTCAGTGTCCACTCTATGCCACGTCTTTTTTCTTTCAAAAATATGCAAATAGCAGCTCATAAATCACAGCATCTCTACTGGCAATTACTAATCTATATATATATACGACTTGTGTCTGTGTGTGTGTCTGCGCGATGCACGGCCAAAGTTCTCGATGGATCTGCTTCAAATTTGGTGGGCTTATTCACAGAGACCCCGGACACAACCTGATCGATGAGATATTTCAACACGTGCTCTCAGCGCGCAGCGCTGAACCGATTTTGGTTCCACCTCAGCTACCCGGGCCCCCATACCGACACACCAAAGCTGCTACACCACATCACAACGCCAAAGTTCTCGGTGGATCTTTTTCAAATTTGGACACCGTATTCAGCTACACCCCGGACACAATATCATCGATGAGATATTTCAACACGTGCTCTCAGCGCGCAGCGCTGAACCGATTTTGGTTTTTGTGTTCATTTCACCATTACAAGTAACTCTTCCTTATCTTCTCCAGGTTTTCAGCGTTTACCTCCCTTCCTTCGTATGGTGCACTATAGTATGAGGGGGCATCTTCGGATATTCCCGGCGTTCTGTTACTATTTTTAGAAGGTCACCGCAGTGTCCAGAACGTAAATTGGACCCGTAAATTATCCTCACTGTAAAAGTGCAAAGGTCGAATCAATTTATAGCCACGCGAAAAATACACTGTCATCTATCTCTCTATATATACGGCTTCTCTGTGTTTGTGTGTGTGTGTGTGTGTGTGTCTCTCTCTCTATGTGGGCAACACCTGTGGATTGTTCAGTTCTGTTTGTGATGTGGTCTGGCGGCTTTTGTGTATTTGTATGTACTGGCCTTCCTTTGAGAAGCCATAACAGATCAAAAGGGCTTAGAGATAAGCTCTAAATTGCTCAATCCTGTTTGAGTGGAGTTCGCCTCCAAAGGTGATTAACACGGTTACATTCGTCGACAAGGATGGGACTCGATATGGTCAGGAATGGCATTATGGCCACTGAATCATTTTCGTGCTGTTCCCATTCCACGAATCTGGGAGGGACCTAAGCTTGGCGGGTCCATTGTTCGGACCCGGCAAAGCCGGCGTACGGCTCTAAGTATTTCATCCCGGCGAAGCGGGTATTCCTCTAGTGTGCTATATATAGCTCAGCTTGCCTCACATTCAAGAAAAATACCTTGGCTCAAAACCCTGACAGAGTTATTTTCGTCCAAACATCTATTCACAGCTAAGTTTTAAGAAAAAGGCAAAGACCAACTTGACTTCAGCAGCCTCTGCTCTCCGCTTCTCTTCTTCTTTCTCTTTTTTCTTCAGCTCCTGTTGCTTCTTCTTCTGGTCTTCCCGCTCATTGCGATCACGCGCTTCCCGCTCCGACCTCAGGTCCACGTTGGGTCTATCTTCCTTGGTCTTGTTCAGTCGGTTGACAACCTCGTTCAACCGCTTCTCAACCCGCACCTTCCTAACCTGCAGAGAACCACAAGCCAACGTCATGGTAACGGGCAGGGAAGCACAAGCCATCGTCATGTGTAACGGGCAGGGAACCACAAGCCATCGTCATGGTAACGGGCAGGGAAGCACAAGCCATCGTCATGTGTAACGGGCAGGGAACCACAAGCCATCGTCATGGTAACGGGCAGGGAAGCACAAGCCATCGTCATGTGTAACGGGCAGGGAAGCACAAGCCATCGTCATGTGTAACGGGCAGGGAAGCACAAGCCATCGTCATGTGTAACGGGCAGGGAACCACAAGCCGTCGTCATGTGTAACCTGCAGGGAACCACAAGCCATCGTCATGTGTAACGGGCAGGGAACCACAAGCCATCGTCATGTGTAACGGGCAGGGAACCACAAGCCATCGTCATGTGTAACGGGTTCCTTCTAGCCATACAATGAACATCACAATAGCACACACACACTTACTAACAGACTCTGTCTCTGCACATCTACACCCCGCCACATATGTGTAATCACTGAGATTTGTTATCATCAGTTTCTTTTACATGTATTATGAATCTTCTCATTTCATCCCCCCAACATACAGCTCCCTGCCCTGAATGTAAGCGCAAGTCATGGTCAGGGCAGGGATATAGCTCAGTGGGTAGCTGCCCTGAATGTAAGCGCAAGTCATGGTCAGGGCAGGGAGATAGCTCAGTGGGTAGCTGCGCTGGCTTCAAAACCAGTTGTCGCTACCTTCATGGGTTTGATCCCTACGTTCCACAAGGGATTTATTTCCCAGGGACAACTTTGTGCAGACTCTCCTCGGTGTTCATACTCCCCTGTTGTGCATGCATGTGCACGATAAAGATCCAAAGCTCACAGCCAAAGTCTCAGGGCTTGATAACATCAATACACATATGCAGGAAAAAAACAGGACAATATGAAATCTTATCCTTACCATTGTAAAAAATACCCGGGGCTAGTAGAAACTGCCTGGCAACTCGCCCAGCTGGCCAATCAACATGCTGGTCAAATGCAACACTTTTGGTTTTAATATCGAGTTTTAAAGCCATATAAACACTGCAGATCAACTGTGGTATGTACCGGGCCAGCAACATTTCTGCCGGGCTAGTGACTTTCTTGAAATTACTCGCCCGCCTGGCGAGTTAAAAATTGATTTTGCATGCCTTTGTGAGAAGATGCTAGCAAATAAAATATAAAAGAGTTGAAAGGGATATAGTCCATGAAAGAGAGAACCAATTTCTTTCACCTTGAAACTGATTAAGATTTAGAACTAATACAACATGAATTCTTCCGACTAGTTTTGAAACTGTAAGAAATCGTAAGCCTAATAATGAAATCTCATCCAAGGTAGTACACACAAGAAAATAGTGTTTTTTTCTTTCTGTAAGAACGAAAGACACAGTAAGTGCTACAGTTCTTTCTTCTGATATTTCACGGGTACAGGGGGAGGGGTGTGTGTCTTCTGATATTTCACAGGTACAGGGGGAGGGGTGTGTGTCTTAAAAGGGGGGTTCCACTGTATTGAACAGTAAAAAGAGCGGCCCTGCGTTACCTCTTTGTCCTTGTGGAAGCCTACTTGCCCCACGTCCATGCCGGCTGTTTTCTTCAGGTTGGCCCACATGGTGTACACCACATCCACGTTGTTCATCTTGTTACCTGCACACACACCATACACCATCTTCATCGTGTAACCAGGGGGTACACCAGATTCAACTTATTAGTGAAGACGGTCTACGTTCTGTTTATTACGAAACGATAGACCCTGTTCATTTCGTAAACTGGCAATGTTCACGTTATTAACCAGTAACGGGCCATGACACACACATATATTTGTACATGACATGAAAACACAGGTACAAAGGCATATACATGTATGTGCACGCAGATACCCACACAGGCACACACTGGCACACACTGGCACACACACACACACACACACTCACCTTGTATACTGTTGGCTTTGACTAACTGGGCACAGTCATCTATGACGGCCTGTGGAATATCGTCAATTGTGTCTCCCTGCAAGAGTGACGTTGCAAAACATCAATGACTACTTAGTCTACTGACAGCATGATCTTCTGTCTGAATCTTCAACGTCACCAACATAATTATGGTACAGCCAGGCCAAGAAAGACGATGACGTACCTTCATTCTGAATCTTCAACGTCACCAACATAACTATGGTACAGCCAGGCCAAGAAAGACGATGACGTACCTTCATTCCATAGACAAACTCCAGAAATAACTCTGTCGGGTTTGTACGAGTAGTGACAAAGTGAATACTTTTGCTTTTAGTGAGCCAAACTTTCCACACATGCTCCTTGTCCACGTGTTTCAGCCACACCCCTCACTAGTGACTGGCCTAAAATGCTATGCGGGAAAGTTTGCGGTAAAAGCAACAAGAGCATTGACTCTCTTAACCACCCATCCAAACCCGACACACGTATTTCTCAACATCATCTATTCTTTCACAAAATGCAATTTGAAGCTGATGCACATTGTCAATCTCTTCCATCCTCTCATGGACCAACAGAAATTACAATCTTGACAGCTTGGAACAGATTCTCTCGGAATTTCCACCTATCTGGCATCCACCCAAGGCTTCATGTATTTTAACAGAGCATGGTCTGAAAATACTGACCCAACAGGGATGTTGCTACAAATTCATACCTATAGGACAAATGTGACCCTCCACCACGAAATGAGTCGCATGTCACCTCGCGCGGTTCTGCGCTAGGCTTAATATAAGTCCGAGGAGTGTCTGGTAACAGTGTGAGGGTCACCTTAGTCACAGGCTCATAACTCAGTTTTCGCTCTTTTCTAAAACGGTTTTCACCACTGGATAGAGCATAAAAAACTCTTTAGAAGGATGTAACAATATGAAAATCATGCAAAGGTGACATGCGACTCATTTCGTGGTGGAGGGTCACAAATGTCCTGAGTTCTTCAGCATCAACAGGACATTTGACCGCTTTCAGAAAGTTTAATAGGACATTATGAATTTGCACCAAACAGCTTATAACACATTCTATGGAATTGTTCCTAAGTCATGCGCCCACACACACACGCACGCACACACACACCCACGCGCGCGCGCTGTAGAACACACACATAATATAGTAAATACATCAACACAGTGTGCGTATAATGTTGTATTTGTTTAGTTTCAAAGAAACCACAAAAAAGAAACCAACATGAACAACTTCAGAGCTCTTACTTTGATTACAAACTGCATGATTTGGATAAAAGTTGAAAAACAAAATGATCGGTTTGATCCAATGAAATACTGAGAAGATGAAAACAAATGATCATTAATGGGTGGCATTTTCATGACTAGAAGATATTCATGACTAGAGGTCGACAGAATATATGAAAAAAAGAACAGGTAACTGCATCATTGGAGCTGTTGAAAGCGTCTTTTGCTTCATTTGCTGTCAGCTGTTGAGAAGATCTTTCTCTCAGTCTGGCTTCCTCACCGTCAACCGCCTTGACAACCCACTCAGAGTTCCCGGCCACGGAAGAGCTAGGCCCTCCCATCTGGATGCGCATCATCCAGTCTTGGTGTTCAGTACTCAGCCGCTGTGCTTTCCCCTGTTCTTGAAAATCCAAATGTGTTCAGCTTTTGCTGATCTTTTGCAGGCTTTAGTTGTTTTTTCAGCGGCATAATTCAGTGCTTCGTCTCGTATCGAAAACAAAAGCAGACGACAAATTTAGTCAGTTGGAGTTGTCTCCCGAACTCCGGTAGCATGCACTGATCTAAAAATAATCCACTATTTTTAGATCAGTGCGCTGCACCGAGACGGTTATACCCAAACGGCGCATACCGCAAACGGTTCGGGAATTCCCGACAAAAGAAAAGATCCGCACGCGGCACTGGCAACTTCAGTGTCAGCTGAACACGTTCGGTCTTTTAGAAGATTTGTATCTTGAAATGAAAATTAACGAATATTGCGCTGTCCGAAGGAATGGAGTACATATCGGACAATCATGACCACGCTCAGGCTAAAACGATAGGACATCTGACCGACATGCGGCAATGTGAATCGGACATTTGGGGATTTTCATCGGTATATGTCCGATGTCCGACGCCTAACGACATCCCTGACCCAATATTGTTTTTAACTTGAATGATGCACACAATACTACAAATGTTTCTCTGTGACTTCTGTATTTGGTGATGCTGACCGACAAAAAGATATATACCTGTGATTAGTATGCAACTTACTTCATGCAAGCGGAGATAAACATGGGCTGAGGAAACCTTGTCCACATGAAACCTGAAACAAAACACATTCTTTGCTGCAAAACTGCAGTGTTACCCATTCTGATAGCTAGGACACCTCTGGGACAAGCACAGTGTCAGGGTTACATCTCAAGAGTTTTTGTGTGACCAACAGTTCATACAGATATAAAACAAAAGGTTTCCTTTCTTGGAGGTATTCTCTTATTCGTTAGGCATAATATCACAGATTTTGTTGTACAATATAATGTGCAAGTTGAAATTTTAAAACAACCTTGAAAACATCCACCACACAAACCAACAAAGTCAAGAAACTGACTGCAGTTCAACATTTAAACAAAACAAAATATACAAGAGGGCTTTGTTGAAATGGTAAAAAATGCTGCATATTACAATTTACTAAGAGGGTAGTGAACTGTTGCTGTGTGTGTGTGTCAAACTCTGTGTGTGTGTGTGTGTGTGTGTGTGTGTGTGTGTGTGTGTGTGTGTGTGTGTGTGTGTGTGTGTGTGTGTGTGTTTTTGAATATGCGTGTGAATGTTTGTGTGTGGGTTAATTAAGAACAATTCATTTACCATACATCTTCTGGCCACCCCCAGCGTATCAGATCTTCATCTGCACAAAAGAGAAACACAATAAATCTGAATCAAACTACAAGAAAGGTATGTTGTTGGAACTTTTAATTTACGACAATACAAAATGTTTCTTTCACAATAAATCAACACCACTTCAACAATATCAATGACTGAAAACTACAACAAGAAGATACAGGTGAAAACATCTTACTCCCAAGAAAGACAAGGCAGAAAGTCTTATGCACAAGGTGATGAATGTTGTAAAAAACAAAAATCTGATATATCCTCACTCAACATGTGTGCAATGCCAGTGACCTGGGTACTTTTCTTTTTTCTTTTTGGCTAATTTCTTTTACAGAAATGTTACTAAATCTGCATGCAGCTCATGTAGGAGCTGTTTACCACACAACCTACAGGAATTAGGAATTCTGCATTCCAGGTACATGTATTAGGGTTGAACATGAAACACATTCCTTGGACTGTGCAATCCAAAGTAAATTCAGGTAAGACGAAATTGGTGCACTCACTTTCATGTTTGTCAATTCCAACATAAATGGCATAAGATGGAGCCACCACTGCAATAAAAGGCATAAACAATATTAAGTGATATGCAGGATACGCCCATGCTGTGTGCTATCTCAGATTCGTAAAGAGTGTGTGTGTATTCATGTATGCACACATGTGTGACTAGTGTATACATGTAGTTCCATGTCATAGCTAGGACGTGTTCATAATAATAATACGAGAATTTATAACGCACACATATCTCACCACAAGGCGACTCAAGGCGCACTCATACACATTAACAACTCAAGCACACTCATATACACTTACACATAAATTACATGAAGATGACTGGGTGGCCGAGTGGTAACGCACTTGCGCTCGGAAGCGAGAGGTTGCGAGTTCGACCCTGGGTCAGGGCGTTAGCAATTTTCTCCCCCCTTTCCTAACCTAGGTGGTGGGTTCAAGTGCTAGTCTTTCGGATGAGACGAAAAACCAAGGTCCCTTCATGTACACTACATTTGGGTGTGCACGTTAAAGATCCCACGATTGACAAAAGGGTCTTTCCTGGCAAAATTGTATAGGCATAGATAAAAATGTCCACCAAAATACCCGTGTGACTTGGATTAATAGGCCGTGAAAAGTAGGATATGCGCCGAAATGGCTGCAATCTGCTGGCTGATGTGAATGCGTGATGTATTGTGTAAAAAAATTCCATCTCACACGGCATAAATAAATCCCTGCGCCTTGAATATATGTGCGCGATATAAATTGCATAAAAAAAATAAATAAATAAAAATAAAATAAATCCCTGCGCTTAGAACTGTACCCACGGAATACGCTCGATATAAGCCTCATATTGATTGATTGATGGCAACAACACAAACTGAGACACGGCACTTAAAAGTAAGCATGAAAAATAAAAGAAAATTTCAAATAATAATTATGTACATGGCTATTTTCAACTGCTCTGATATAGGCTTGCGGGTGAGGTAGGTGGGGGGGGGGGGGGGGGTGTAGCGGAGCACTGTAGTCTGAGGATTATTTTGATGAACAGTGTGAATATACAGTATGTGTGTTTGACTGTGTGTTTGGTGTGTATGTGTGTGTGTACATGTAATGATGTATGCACACACATATTTTGTCATATATGCATGCCATTGCACTTGTTCATATTTTGTAGACAGAGTGGATCTACAGTTTGTGTGTGTGTTTGTGAGTGTCTGAGTGTGTGAATGTATGTGTGTGCTTGTGAGTGTGTGTATAAATAATAAAGCATAATATGTGTGTGTGTATATGTGTGTGTATATATATATGTGTGTGTGTATATATAGATATATATGTGTGTTCGTGTGTGTGTGTGTGTGCATGTATATGTGTGTGTGCGTGTGTGTGTGTATCACTATGTGTGTGTGTGTGTGTGTGTGACAGTGTGTGTGTATCACTGTGTGCATACGATCGAGAGAGAGAGAGAGAGAGAGAGAGAGAGAGAGAGAGAGAGAGAGAGAGAGAGAGAGAGAGAGAGAGAGAGAATTGAATTGAATTGAATTGAAATTTATTTTACGAGGGTGACAGAATAAGCAATGTATACATGCTTCTTTTCATCCGGCCCTCGCCCATTGAGGGGTAACAAACAAGAAGAAATAAAAGATAAGTTTAACAATAGTACAAATGACATATTTACCATAATTAACATGTCAAGCAACCAATAAGACATTTTAAGATGCATTAGGATTCTTTAGCAATGCTTGACAATTATATATAACAGGGAAATATGTGTTTGTATAAAAAAAATCCTTCATGAATTATATATAATCATGTTTTTCAATATAATCAGAGAGTACAGTTATATTTTGCCAGCTGCTTGATAATATTTCTTATAAGTTTTGTAAAAGAAACAGCATGTAATATTCCTTGAATGATGTTTCATGAATTCGTAATTTAATTATATTTGGAATGGCGTTCCACATAATTGCTCCAGAATATGATAGACTCGACTTGTACAGGTCAATTCTTGGAGTTGGTGTAATTAATTTGTTACATTTTCTATAATGATTTATTTTGAAATTTGAGGCAATGAGTGTAGGGGCATTCCCTGACATAATTCTATGCATCATCACACCTTTGTTATATATATGCAAATCTATCTTTGATAGGAAGAATTTGCAATCGTTTATAATCAGTCATGGAAAGAGATGTATTTTTTAAAATAATTAATTTAACAGCTCTTCTATGTAAACTGCCCAAGTGTTTCAAAGTATTTGCACTTGCAGAGTCCCACACTGTGGACGCATAGTCAATAGCTGACTGAATATGTGCCTGAAAAAAGTTTTCTTGTGCGAAGGTCTAGAAAGTGTTTGATTTTTGATAACTGAAATATTTTTTTGGATGTGTTTTTACAAAGTGTATCTGGCCTTAAGTCTGAAATGGTGTCCACAGCTGAAATAGCTGTGCAACCTTGGCTCTAACCTGATTTGTACATCAAAGAAAAATAAAATCCTTGTAAAGATTAATGAGACTTGTAAAAAAAAGTATGAAGTACACACCTAGAGAAACATTGTGTGCTCAGTTGTTGTTTTTAATGAAAATGTCGCCATTATCTGAAGTCAGCAGCACTACATTTTGGCCATTTTTTGTGACATGACCTTACAGCATATTGAAACATGGTCTACTCTGTCATATTTATGGGACAGAATGTCATGAATGACTTTTCACTGAGCCAGTAAAACTCAAATGTACCTTTGACAAAGCAAAGTTTTTGAATTTTGTCAGTGAGCCTGCAGAAAATGGGGAGACAAAATTTCACAGAAAGTTCATAACTATTTCCGTAAGACTTCATTTTTGTTCACTGATCAGCTCTAAATAATAATTAAAGATTGAAACCTGATATATTTTTGTAAAAAAGTATTTTACAGTATGTTTTGCAGAGGTATAAAACATAAAAAGGGTTGTTTGACTTGTTTTTGCATGTTCAAAAGTAGTTTGAAGTTTACGTGCAGATTTTCTTGTGAAAAAAGAGTTATGAACTTTCCAACCTTTTGCCTTATAAAAAGAGTAAATTGACTGGTTGGGGAACACCTAGCTTTGTAATGCATTTGGATCCACTAGCAGCAGTCACACTGAAAGTTTGCATCAAGTTCATTCATTGGTGTTTGAGTAATTGAGAAATAAAAAATTCTTGTGAGAAAGTTATGAACTTTCCTAAGTATCTCCACTGAGAGTGTTTTTTGTCCTTAAATGCTAGCCATGAAAGTTAAGGTTGTAGTGGAACAGCAATTTTGCATATAAAAGTACATTAGATTTAGATACTAAGCAATTTTTGTCACTAAAGTCAAGCAGTATGCTTTAGTTAGCCATTTTCTCTGTGTCTTGCGCACTATTTTTATGTGAGAGTTACTAACTCATGTCAAAACCCAAAATATATGTAAAATGACTATTTTCAGTTTCCAAATTACACTGTACCATGATTTTCATCACAAAAAGAATCTACTGGCTGCTGACTGTTTCTTTCTGAAGTACTTAGCCGTTTTGTCATGAAGTTCATAACTTCACATAACTCAAGCTCATTTTTCAAGGGCGTGTTTAAAATAATGCCTTGTTAATAGCAAAAGAGTACATTTGACTTTATCTGGACATTTTGTAAGAAGTTTTCTGAATATCAACCCTCAAAATTACATTTTGATAATTCCAGCATGAATCTGGGTTGACTGCACGGTGTACATAACTTCACATCAACTGACCCTCAGCCCCACGGTGTGAAGTTATGAACACATGCCATGAGTATGATTTATACACAATAATTAATTTACTACACTAAATCACTACCTCAAATGATGTGCTGCTCTTCTCCAGAGTAGGCTGTTACAGTTTGATGTCATTTTTATTTTAATTTACCAGCAGATTTTAGTACGTAGCTTTTCAGTTAAATAAATGATGTGAAGTTATGAACACACAGTCAGCTGACATAAACACTAACTAAATAATGATTTCGGTAACAGTTTTCATGACTGAGTTTGGTTAAGTAAATCATTAAGTTGTTTAGAATTATTTGCAAGAGACTTTAGTTAGTTATTTTAGTATAAATGTGTGATTGATGTGAAGTTATGAACTTTCACAAGTTTCAAACAATTTGTTTTATTTTGGCAATTAAAATCTGATTTTGTAATATAAGTGCAGCTTTAGCCTATACTATAACTCTGTGTTCTCAGTTTGTCATTGTTTTGCAAATATATTATACAGTAACTGTACTAGAGACCAACATAACAAAAATTCTTGTGAAGTTATGCGCACGCTCACATTTTATGATTTTTGTTATCGTTTGTTTTCACAAATGTTTTACTTTTATTACTTAGTTGTATGTTGATTACAAAGAGTAGCTGGAGAGAAAATAAGATGACATATGCACTTTCTTACTTTGGTTTGAATTAGCCATAGTTTGTGATGTCACGGTGTGAAGTTATGAACTCCTAGGACATTCTAAAAAAACTTTCAGTTTCTGCCAACTCTTTGAGTCAGACAAACATTTTGGTGTATTGAAATCCTTTTGATGGTGCTTTTCAAGCACATTTTGCACAAAAACAGCAAAATTGTAGATTTAATGATAACTTATGCCAATATTTGCTGTGAAAAAATTGTGACAATATTAATTTCTATAAATAATACAGATAACCAAAAAATCTTCTCCACACTTCATCTTCAAAAATTACCTTCATGTTCCAGCTCACCTTTTTCAGATTAAAAAACAAAACAAATTGTTTCCTGCCTGTATAAATTAAATTTATTATACCAATAAAAGTAAATTATGTGAAGTTATGAACTTCCCATTAATGGAGTTCACATCTGCATCATGCGTGGCCAAAACAAGTTTAACTTGCTTGAAATGCAAAGTAATTTGCTGTAGCAATTTGCTCAGATGTCTAAAACAGACCCAATACATGTAGCAACAATGATTTAACAAGTCTAAATTTTGTGACGGTGTGAAGTTATGAACTCCTGCAAACTTTTAAACCTGAATCTGTGAAGTGATCAAACATGAGTTTTCTAAAATCATAGCTGTTCCTTGCGTATTTATGCTCTAAAATATATCTCTATTTTCAAAACAAAGAAAATGTTCATTTTTAAAATTGATTTTGTATGTCACAAAAATGGACACCTATTCTGACTTTGGGCCATCTACATGTTTTGACCAAGACAGGTTATTGTCAATAGTTATTCCCAAGACTTTATGGCTATCAACTTCGGTAACATCTTGATTTCGTATTAGCAATGTCAGAAATTTAGATGTTAGATTTTGTCTTTTTTGCCTCGTGGTAAGTAGCATGCATTTAGTTTTATTTGGATTCAGTGACATATGGTTTAGTTCTGACCATTCAAGTAATCGTTCAATGTTTTCTTGGAGGATATTTGCTAGTTTAATAAGATCTTGGTGACTAGAATGAATTGTAGTATCATCTGCAAATAGTTCACACATGCATTTTACAAATAGAGGTAGGTCGTTTATATATATAGAAAATAGTAATGGACCAAGAATAGAACCTTGTGGTACTCCAAATCTTACTGTTTGCTTACAAGAGTATGATTGTTTCAGATAAGTACTTTGCTGTCTGTCTGACAGGAAAGATGTTAAAATGTTTATGGAATCTGTTGCAATTCCATAAATCTCAAGCTTTTTGATAAGGAGTTTATGGTCAATTAGGTCAAAAGCTTTAGCAAAGTCAACAAATAGAGCAGCACAGAACTGATTATTATTAATGTTTGTCAGCCATTGGTCTACTAAACTAATAAGCGCTGTTTGACATGAGTGTTTTTGCCTAAAACCTGATTGATTATCATGGATCAATTTATTGTTCTCAAAGTGAGAAAGGATACATGTTTATTGATATGTTTTTCAAGAGGCTTTGAAAGGATTGATAGAATTGATATTGGTCTATAATTTGAAGGATTTGTAGTATCTCCTGATTTAAAGAGAGGAATCACTTTAGCCTGTTTGAATTGTTTAGGAAAATAGCTTTTGTCAATACAAAGGTTATAATATAGATAAATGTCAATGTATCTGTGATAACTGGAGCTGCCATTTTTATGAGACAATGGGAGAGAGAGAGAGATCCTGGCTGTTGCTGGTAGTCAATCAAACCAACAACAAAATAAAATCAAGAAATTGTCATTTCCTCGCCTCGAATTGTACATAATCATTACCTGTACTCATGAAGTAAAGAACCATCGTGCAGTCTGATTGCTTCGCCGTCACGCTGCTGCTGGAACGGAAGCAACATCAATAAGCTTACTTCTACTTTTTTGCTGAAGAGTTGGGGGAGGTGTTATATTACTATTTGTTTTATCTGTTTGTGTATTCAAACTCAAGAATTGCCAATGAAAAAAGAAAAAAAGCCATATGTTCACTATTTTGAACTGAAAAATATGACTGGATGTACCTTCAGAAACGCATAAAAAGGGTCTTCACGTGTATTTTAAACTCTGCAAATGAATACTCCCGCTAACATAAACATGGCTGTCAAGTCGGCCTAAGTTTCCAGCCATCCAAACATTTGCATGCGATAATTGCTTGCATTTATTTATAATGGCTAATGTGTTGCGGTAGACGAGACTTTGTGTCAAGGAGAGATGGAGGGAAGCAAAGCGCTGTTTACGCGTCGTAGTTTGAGCCACCAGGAGCACTACTTGTCCTGTGTTGTTGGAGATGAGGGGGATGGTTCAGCCACAGTTGAACTGCAGTGCACCAGTGGCGACAGATATCGCTATAGTGATGACGGCAGCGTTTTCGGCGATGAAGGTCTAGCAGGAAGGAGCCAAGACGAATGTGATCATGGAGGAGGCGATCCCATCGCCGACAGTGCAAGGGGCGCGCAGTCGTCAAGGTCAACAGCAAGGTCTGGAGACAGCAGAAGAAGCCTTGCTGGGTCGGACCATGTTGACATGCCAGTCAAAATCAGCAAAGATGTTGCTATGGGGTTTAAACGCAGAAGATCAGAGAGCAGAGATTTCGTCTACACATTTAACTGGTTTGATGCTCTCATTGGAGTAGGGTCAATTTTAATCTACTTCGTGGATGTGGTGACAGATATCATGCTAGCAGTTGATTATTTCCTTGATTCAAAATGGTTTTACGGCGGTGTGACTGCAGGTCTGATTATTGGCCCTTCTCTTGTGACCTGCTGTTTTGGATTGCACTGGTATATCATAGATTACCGCATGGAAAAGAAAGTTATGAGAAAGAATCCTTCGGCCAATCAATACTTGTACGAAACCCGTTCAAAGGTTTGGTTCTGCCGTTTTTTCTTCACTGCTCTTCAGTTTGGACCGGTCGTCAGGTATGAAACTGCTGTTCTTATTACGACAGTAACAAATATTAATATATGCATGGGTGAAGCTAGCCCGTCAATAGACTGAAATCTGTCAATCTGAAAATAAGTCTGACGGAAATTCCGTCAATCCGCAATTTAAAAAAAAACTGAAAAAAAATGGAAAAAAAACGAAACTACTTGCGGAACGCGTTTTTGAACTGCTATAGTGAATCGGTTGCAGTTTGCCTGGAAACGGAAGCGCTTTTGCCCGTGCTCGCGGTAAACCTCGTAGGTGAGGTTTCTTCGCTTTCGGATTCGCTCTGCATCACGATATAAAAAAAAGCTCTCTCGCGTTTTGGCAGGCATTACAAAGTGGTGACACGATTTCTGCGACAAAGATGCCGGTTTCGACGGAAAACGCACGGACAGATCTTATTGATGCTGGTCTAGCCAACAAATGGCGATGGGACTGGTTGGAGTTCATGAAACTAAAACTGTGTGTGATAAGTTTGGTGCTTGAAACTCAAGTGCTTTTCCTTGAGAACTTTGCACTATAAGAGATGCTACTGCTTAGTGGCTACTTTGTGCAGTGCTACATCATGCTGTTTGCATGTGTGACATTCTGTTTCATCATTTATTTCAATGCCTGTCTGGCAATGTTTGCTTCTTATAATTAAATATTTCGAACTTTTATTTCAGTTGTTCAGTTGTTCACTTTCTATTTCATGTAGTATGGCTGTTGTCAATGTTAATTGTTATCAATTGTGTCGTTGTGTTGGAAGATGCAAGTGTGAAAGGATACAAAAGAAAAATGATTACTTATGTGAATTGTTTTGATTTTGTTTACCCTTTTTACCATATCATTAGAATCTGAAGGTATTTTTTTGACCTGCATGATAGTGTATTTTTTTGCCAGGAAAGGCCACAAAATTTCAATGAATAATGCAAAAATTCGTTTTCGGCCGGGGGTGCGTTGCCCCCTGGACCCCCTAACAGGGCCCTGCCCCGTACCCCGCCAGGGCCTGGGCGGCCCCTGAACCCCTGCCTCAAAAAATGTTCAGTCAATTTGATTTTCCTAGGTTTCACCCATGTATATGCATTTATTCCAGTTGTTACATTTTGCTGTGCAGATTGAAGTCATTTTTACCTAAGAGTCAAACTCAAAGATGGAGTGAAATTGTAAAAACATGTCAGTTTTGACTTGATTTTGCCCAGGTTTGATTGTATGTCCCCGGGCTGTACTGTACAGGGCTCCAAAAACTGTGCGTCCCTGTATTTCATTTTCACTAAAAGCTGAAAAAAGGACTTGAAATTCTTGAAGAGGTTCCTGTGACGCACTAAACTTGAAAAGACTGGGTCGTAGGACGCATTAAATTACCGTCTGAGACTGATGTAATGTAATTGTCTACTAGTTTCCACACAGAAAAGCCAAGAACTTACACTCTGCCGAATCTCAGCTAACCCATATTTACGAAGTAAACCAAACTAATATTTTGTGAAGGTCTCACAGAACTGCCAAAAGTCCTTCTGTTTTTTGTTTTACCCTCAAAACTTCCGTGGAGGGGGTCTCAGGACGCACTACATATCCGTTAGCATACATGTGTACCATCAGTATTGTTTTCGTTAGCATACATGTGTACCATCAGTATTGTTTTCAGAAAATGTTCTGCCAGATCTGTTCTGATGCAAATTTATTGAGTTAATCTAACCCGTATGATTACTATGTTTTTGAAAAGGGTTTGTGAGTTTCAAAAAGTCAGCATTACTTTGACACGAGCGCTTCAGGGGTTATGTGTGGGTGAGGAATGTGCCTTCTGAGAGCAAGACAATGAACCTCCTGATCTTCAGACCCTCTAAAGTTTCACTGGGGGGGTCCAAGGACCCCCTACAAATTAAAGTTTGGGGTCCAGGGACCCCCTAGGTTGAGCGTCTGTGGGGAGCCATGCCTGTATTTTGTTTGCGCTACATTGCAGGACTGTGGAGTACCTGCACTACGGCCGGAAGAGCTGTTCTTCTAGCCTGACTGACAAGGAGAGGCGCAGGTTCCACTGGTGGATGCTGTACGAAGACGTCGACAACTGTCTGCTGAGACTCTTCGAGAGCTTCCTGGAATCGGCGCCACAGTTAACATGGCAGCTCTACATCACCATAGTAACAAGTCCAGAGGACAACTTGATAGGAAGTGAGAGCAGATATATATATATATATGAGTTACTGTCTCATCTGAGGAGAGAGTGCATGTGGGATGAGTGTGACTTTTAAAAATCAAAAGGAGTTATAAATGGAAATGTTACATCATAGCTGGCACGACTGCTTTACCCAGATGCTTTGCAGGGTGACTATAGAAATCCCACCATTAAAATAATAAACCCTAACCCTACCATAATTCACCATTATTATTTTGACATTATTTTAAACTTGTTATATTAAAATCGTCCGCCAAATTTCATTTGCTTTTAAGAGTACGCTTATAAGCCTAGCTTGTTGTGCTCCATGTTCCTCATTTCATGTATGCGGCAATATTCCAATGAAATTTACTGAATAAACTTGTTTAAACCAAAATAACATTTCCTGAAAATCTGAAAATTAGCATTCCCAATCTCTACTCAGTTTAATAATAATAATAATAGTAATAATAATAACAATAAGAACATTTATATAGCGCTAAATCAAAAACTTTCGTTAAAAAGGCTTGCTCTAAGCGCTTGACATCTAAACTAAAACGTCATTCACACTCTTTACAATGATGTACAAGAACTTCATGTCACACTCTTTCATTCAGTATAGCAATTGAGTGAATGTCTGTATTATCTAATGAAGAGTAACATTTTCAAGCAAAATCTAGTGGGACAGTAAAATCCACTAGTCCAGAATATCTACTCTTCCCAACAAAAGGTCGGAAGTGTTTTATTAAGCAAAAATCAATGAAACAGAGATCAAATCAGGTTAATGTGGGTCAAGTCAGGTTAATGTGGGTCAAGTCAGCGTCTGTTCTAACCTTCTGCGTGCATGTCTTTACCAAATGCTTATAGCTTGTTGTCTGAATTCTACAAGCACAACGTTCCTGTTTATGATAACACTGTTGTTTTGTTGCAGACACAATACGTGCAGTAGCTCTGCTGTCGTCCTGGAGCAGTCTGGCGGTGTCGCTGGTGTCTTACCACCGCTCGCTGCGCAATTCTCGAGAAGACAAAAGCAAAATGAGCCTGAAGAGTGTGCCTTTCTACTTCCTGTGGCGAGCCTGTGAGACCGGCGGGCGTGTGCTGTGTATCGCCATGTTCGCCTCAGCCTTTGAAGTGTGGGTGTTTGGCATCCTGCTGTTTCACTGGGTGGTGGCGTCGTGCTGGCTCATCAACCAGCGCACCGCTTTCTACGCTCACCGCTGTCTGGAGAAGGTGTTCAACATTATCTGCGGCTACGTCATGCTCTTCTGCTTTCTGAACCTGCGTGAGGGTCACACCCGCTACCGCTTCCTCATCTTCTACATCATCTTCTACATCGAGAACTTCTTCATGCTTGCCTTTTGGTTCCGTTTCACCTCGGACTTGGGCAAGTGGTTCCACCTGTGGGGCTTCATCGTCGTGCTTATCTTCTTCATCATGCACATCGTCTTCCAGCTTCTCTACTACGCCTTCTTCCACCCCACCGACAACATCCAGAACTGCCTGTCGTGTGACAAGTACACCTTCTACGAGTCGGTCTGCTATGACGTGCGGCCAGAGCTGGATGACCTGAGCGGCAAGCCGGACGGTTACCACGCCACCAACATGAAATTGTCGAATTCGTTGCCTCGCCACGTCGGTGTGGTGGGGGCCTCAGGTGATGCCAGGCACCATGCGGACATTACTTTGACTGTGGAAGAAGGGAGCAGAGGGAAGCAAACGGTCTCAAGTGGGGAACACGGGGCCACGCATCAGGGCAGGATGTACGGGCAGCAGCCCAGTAGTAGTAGACGAAAGGGGAAAGGAAGCAACGGTTATGACATCTGAATTACACAGTATTCAAATTTCATAACTGTCGCCTCATTGCTCCTTGTAGGTAAAGACTAATGAGATGGAAAGACTAGAGAAAAGTAGAGGAGTACTGAGCATGAGAAGAAAGAACATTGGGCGTCACAGCTACAATTGAACTTGGGTTCAAAAAAAGACTAGAGAAAAGTAGAGGAGTACTGAGCATGAGAAGAAAGAACATTGGGAGTCACAGCTACAATTGAACTTGGGTTCAAAAAAAGAACCTCAAGAAAAAGAAAGAAGTGGAACTTATGACATGCAGTGGACATTTAATAATATTTATTGAGTCTAGACACTGCATTTGTTTTATTCTTTGCAGCATTATCGACACTGGGGTGAAATAGCGAAGAATCAGATTTATTGTCTGAATTGACAGCCTGTATTGCAGACTTTACACAGCCCTTTCCTTCCACCTTCCGTGGACTGCAAGCACCTGTCTTGGATGTGTTACATAGATGGGTATTCTTCATTGAACAAAATGAAACTGGGTGGGTGTTACAGAGATAGGGATCCTTCATTGAACAAAATGAAACTGGGTGTTTAGGGTGTGTTACAGAGATGGGGATCCTTCATTGAACAAAATGAAACTGGGTGGGTGTGTTACAGAGATGGGGATCCTTCATTGAACAAAATGAAACTGGGTGGGTGTGTTACAGAGATGGGGATCCTTCATTGAACTAAATTAAACTGGGTGGGTGTGTTACAGAGATGGGGATCCTTCATTGAAGTAAATGAAACTGGGTGTTTAGGGTGTGTTACAGAGATGGGGATCCTTCATTGAACAAAATGAAACAGGGTGGGTGCTACAAAGATTGGTATCCTTCCTTGAACAAAATGAAACTGGGTGTTGTGAGGATTATGTTTCATCTGTTTAATGAATGACAAGACTGAGTAGAGGTTCTGTGGCTGTACTGGTCATTTTATGTCTGAATGGTGTGGGGAGGGGGGGGAGGGTCGGTCATACGACTAAAAGCCCACTCGTGCCAACGAGTGTATGTGGGAGTTGCAGCCAATAACGAAAAAGAATGTCACGATACTTTTTGGTCACTGAATCACATCTACTCCACCATTTATTTTTTTTAGTCATAGAATACTCTTACAGGAAAAGTTACCTGCACTTGTTTTGATTTAGTTTTTATGTTTTTAGAAACTTAACCTCTTACTGTTCATTTTTGCAAGGCCCTGTTGCAAGTTGCATTTTTGGCTGTGTGTTTTGAAATTGTTCTTTTAAGTTAATTGTTGCGCGTTTTTAATTGCAAGTTTTTGATTTTACGTTTGTATTCTGATTGCAAGGCCCTGTTGCAAGTTGTTTTTTGGGCTGTGTGTTTTGAGAATGTTCTTTTAAGTAAGTTGTGCGTTTTTAATGACAAGTTTTTGATTTTACGTTTGTATTTTGATTGCAAGGCCCTGTTGCAAGTTGTTTTTTGGGCTGTGTGTTTTGAGATTGTTCTTTTAAGTTAGTTGTTGCTCGATTTCTGTACACCTTTCTTTCTTTTTCAATTTTGGGTTGCATGTTTGTCAGTTACTTTTGTTGACTAATTTTGTGTTATGAGGCACAATGTTTTATCATTTTGTGTTATGAGGCACAATGTTTTATCATTTTCCGCGTATGCCTGAACACCTTTTCAGTTTTAACTTACTTCCACAAAGATAAAACCAAGGAGAAACTGACTATTTACCTTTATTCTTGATTCATACTCACATGCAACCTGTTTTGTATTGTTGTAATGTAAGCTAATAGCTGTCAGTATGTGAGGCTGTGTTAGCTTGTGTTATTTTCTTTTGTATTTTGTTTGAAAGAATTTGCTTCAGGTGTTGCGATAACATTGCGTATGATTGAACATCCGTTCAACGAATCTGGAGTGACAATCAACACATGACCTCAAAGAGGTGTAAATAATAGGAAGGAATGCATGTAGTCAGAAATTTGTAGTGAACAAACAGTCAGAAACAGTAGTCAGTGTTTGAAGTAGTGAACACACTGCCAGGAGATGATAGTGCCTGTACATCTGAGAGATCTGAGTGAGTGAGAATGTTTTATACCACCCAATTAAAGCTAACAGGCAACGTCTGTGAGCTTAGGAAAGAGCTTATAAGTTGTATAGACCTTTTTGGTATCCCAGCAGCTCTCGCAAGATATCCGCGAGACACGCTGTTTGATATGCTTTCAACGCCGCGAGAACTTCGAACCTCTGCATTTGCAGCTCGCGCGAGATCGCTGTACCACATACTTAGCTATGCTGTGAAGTTTGCGAGAGCTTACAAGAGCTTGGAATACTGATAGGGTCTTTTGATACAAATATACAGCAAACCACAGTAAACCCCGTCCATAACTATTAACTACACATTTTGTTTAGTTAACTGTGCCCCAGAAGAAGAGAATACTGTTAACATCCAGCCCCAGAAGAAAAAATGCTCATAAAATTCAGTTCCAGAACAAGAGAATATTGATGATAAAGACAACAATTAGGGGATCCAGCCCACAAAGCAAGAAAGGACATACACTGATAAGACCCAGCCCCAGATCAAGAGAACGCTCGTTAGACAGAGCCCCAGATCAAGAGAACGCTCATTAGACAGAGCCCCAGATCAAGAGAACGCTCATTAGACAGAGCCCAAGAACAGGCACACGTACAGGTCAAGAGAACGCTCATTAGACAGAGCCCCAGATCAAGAGAACGCTCATTAGACAGAGCCCCAGATCAAGAGAACGCTCATTAGACAGAGCCCCAGATCAAGAGAACGCTCATTAGACAGAGCCCCAGATCAAGAGAACGCTCATTAGACAGAGCCCCAGATCAAGAGAACGCTCATTAGACAGAGCCCCAGATCAAGAGAACGCTCATTAGACAGAGCCCAAGAACAGGCACACGTACAGGGGCAGAATCCGTTAGTCGCCTCTTACGACACAGGCGGGGGGGCAAAATCAAGTCCCACAGTATAAGACTTCAGATAGAACTCCAGCCTTAGCCAAGAAAACCTGATTACAACCAGCCCAGCTGTACAGGATCCCTTGTACCAAAGCATAAAGTAGGAGGTCTGATTTTGTTTTTGTTTTTTTGTTAATCAATATTGTCTGTCTTTAATACTGTATTGTGCTGACAGGGTTGTTGAGATCATCTTGTTGCTGCTTGATGTCTTCTTGTTTCCAGTAGTGTTCAGGAACTTTAGCTGTTCCTGTTGTTGTGCTTTTGTACATGAAACTGACCAAACACAGATAAAGCCATATATCTTTTTAAACCAACTGTATTTGACTAAATTATCATGTACATGTATTTAAAGTCATTTATATCTATATGCATTGCAAGATGCATGTGCCAGTACATTTCATAACACCGCTTTATGTATTAATGCTACGGGTATTGACGGCATTCACATTCATTGCTTGTGTCAGACAGGGTATACAGACTGCAGTCTGTTGTGTGTCAGACAGGGTATACAGACTGCAGTCTGTTGTGTGTCAGACAGGGTATACAGACTGCAGTCTGTTGTGTGTCAGACAGGGTATACAGACTGCAGTCTGTTGTGTGTCAGACAGGGTATACAGACTGCAGTCTGTTGTGTGTCAGACAGGGTATACAGACTGCAGTCTGTTGTGTGTCAGACAGGGTATACAGACTGCAGTCTGTTGTGTGTCAGACAGGGTATACAGACTGCAGTCTGTTGTGTGTCAGACAGGGTATACAGACTGCAGTCTGTTGTGTGTCAGACAGGGTATACAGACTGCAGTCTGTTGTGTGTCAGACAGGGTATACAGACTGCAGTCTGTTGTGTGTCAGACAGGGTATACAGACTGCAGTCTGTTGTGTGTCAGACAGGGTATACAGACTGCAGTCTGTTGTGTGTCAGACAGGGTATACAGACTGCAGTCTGTTGTGTGTCAGACAGGGTATACAGACTGCAGTCTGTTGTGTGTCAGACAGGGTATACAGACTGCAGTCTGTTGTGTGTTGACAATGACAGTCAACCTGCTTATCAACGAATCCAGGATACTCTTGCACAAGCTCTGATTAGTACATGTTATTATTCCATGACAGATCTCATGATGTTAGTCTTGAACTAATGTGTAGTGAAGGTTTTTTCGTGTTATTTTGTAATACAGTAGCTTGTCTGATGAGGTGTGAATGAAATACAGTAGCTTGTCTGATGAGGTGTGAATGAAATACAGTAGCTTGTCTGATGAGGTGTGAATGTAATACAGTAGCTTGTCTGATGAGGTGTGAATGAAATACAGTAGCTTGTCTGATCAGGTGTGAATGAAATACAGTAGCTTGTCTGATGAGGTGTGAATGTAATACAGTAGCTTGTCTGATGAGGTGTGAATGAAATACAGTAGCTTGTCTGATCAGGTGTGAATGAAATACAGTAGCTTGTCTGATGAGGTGTGAATGAAATACAGTAGCTTGTCTGATGAGGTGTGAATGAAATACAGTAGCTTGTCTGATGAGGTGTGAATTAATACAGTAGCTTGTCTGATGAGGTGTGAATGTAATACAGTAGCTTGTCTGATGAGGTGTGAATGTAATACAGTAGCTTGTCTGATGAGGTGTGAATGTAATACAGTAGCTTGTCTGATGAGGTGTGAATGTAATACAGTAGCTTGTCTGATGAGGTGTGAATGAAATACAGTAGCTTGTCTGATGAGGTGTGAATGAAATACAGTAGCTTGTCTGATGAGGTGTGAATGAAATACAGTAGCTTGTCTGATGAGGTGTGAATGAAATACAGTAGCTTGTCTGATGAGGTGTGAATGAAATACAGTAGCTTGTCTGATGAGGTGTGAATGAAATACAGTAGCTTGTCTGATCAGGTGTGAATGTAATACAGTAGCTTGTCTGATGAGGTGTGAATGAAATACAGTAGCTTGTCTGATGAGGTGTGAATGAAATACAGTAGCTTGTCTGATCAGGTGTGAATGAAATACAGTAGCTTGTCTGATGAGGTGTGAATGAAATACAGTAGCTTGTCTGATGAGGTGTGAATGAAATACAGTAGCTTGTCTGATCAGGTGTGAATGAAATACAGTAGCTTGTCTGATCAGGTGTGAATGAAATACAGTAGCTTGTCTGATCAGGTGTGAATGAAATACAGTAGCTTGTCTGATCAGGTGTGAATGAAATACAGTAGCTTGTCTGATCAGGTGTGAATGAAATACAGTAGCTTGTCTGATCAGGTGTGAATGAAATACAGTAGCTTGTCTGATGAGGTGTGAATGAAATACAGTAGCTTGTCTGATGAGGTGTGAATGTAATACAGTAGCTTGTCTGATGAGGTGTGAATGTAATACAGTAATGTCTGATGAGGTGTGAATGTAATACAGTAGCTTGTCTGATGAGGTGTGAATGAAATACAGTAGCTTGTCTGATCAGGTGTGAATGAAATACAGTAGCTTGTCTGATGAGGTGTGAATGAAATACAGTAGCTTGTCTGATCAGGTGTGAATGAAATACAGTAGCTTGTCTGATGAGGTGTGAATGAAATACAGTAGCTTGTCTGATCAGGTGTGAATGTAATACAGTAGCTTGTCTGATGAGGTGTGAATGTAATACAGTAGCTTGTCTGATGAGGTGTGAATGTAATACAGTAGCTTGTCTGATGAGGTGTGAATGTAATACAGTAGCTTGTCTGATGAGGTGTGAATGAAATACAGTAGCTTGTCTGATGAGGTGTGAATGAAATACAGTAGCTTGTCTGATGAGGTGTGAATGAAATACAGTAGCTTGTCTGATCAGGTGTGAATGTAATACAGTAGCTTGTCTGATGAGGTGTGAATGTAATACAGTAGCTTGTCTGATGAGGTGTGAATGAAATACAGTAGCTTGTCTGATGAGGTGTGAATGTAATACAGTAGCTTGTCTGATGAGGTGTGAATGAAATACAGTAGCTTGTCTGATCAGGTGTGAATGAAATACAGTAGCTTGTCTGATGAGGTGTGAATGAAATACAGTAGCTTGTCTGATCAGGTGTGAATGAAATACAGTAGCTTGTCTGATCAGGTGTGAATGAAATACAGTAGCTTGTCTGATGAGGTGTGAATGAAATACAGTAGCTTGTCTGATGAGGTGTGAATGAAATACAGTAGCTTGTCTGATCAGGTGTGAATGTAATACAGTAGCTTGTCTGATGAGGTGTGAATGTAATACAGTAGCTTGTCTGATGAGGTGTGAATGTAATACAGTAGCTTGTCTGATGAAGCGCTTAATCGTCCCATTTATTCCGTTGCTGGCTGTGTAAAGGCGTATAAAGCTCATATCTCCTCTTTTACTACAGGTAGGAATCTAATTCCAAGCTACACACCAAATTTCAGCTCAATCGACCCATAAGTACCAGAGATACAAGTCTAAAGTGACAGACATGGCTGGGAACGCAGAAGAAGAATAACTTGAAGTGACAGATAGACAAAAGACAGAGTGAAACCCATATGCCCCGTATATACGATATGCGGGCTATCAAAAAACACCAACCTGTTGGAGATGTTTTGGGATTGTCTTAGTGGGCAGGCGGTGGTTATGGAGAGGTTGTCGTCAGGGCAGATTGGACTGTACGTTGTACTGTGTCTGAATGTTTTGTCAGTTAAGTGAATGATATACTCTGCAGACTCAGTCATGATAATGATACAAGGTGACCCCCCACAAAATGCAACCCACAAAGATTCTGATACATGTGACTTCAATACATTATTTTACCGAATTCCGTCATATCTGGTATACATGAACTTCAGCTTATGCATGGGTAGTCAACAAAGTGGCAAGATTTTAGGTCAAATAATCGACATTTTTGCAGGGGGTCACCCTGCACATGTAAGCGTAGGAGTACTGTTTGCAAGAAACTGTTAACAGCAGAATGTGAGAAGAGAAAAGTCGACTTCGCCCAAATATTTTGTGGCTTAATTAAGATAGCCTTACAATGCTATGTGTGCATGTTTGTCTACATTTCCCTTGAGTCTGTACAATAATCATGACTGTATTCCATTATGTGCATATGTTATGCAAAATGGTACTGTAAACATTTAACATGGTTAACAATTATTTATTTTAATATTGAATTATTTCCCCCCGCAGGTTAGGGGTAAGAATTTACCCGATGCTCCCCAGCATGTCGTAAGAGGTGACTAACGGATTCTGTTTCTCTTTTTACCCTTGTTAAGTGTTTCTTGTATAGAATATAGTCAATTTTTGTAAAGATTTTTAGTCAAGCAGTATGTAAGAAATGTTAAGTCCTTTGTACTGGAAACTTGCATTCTCCCAGTAAGGTAATATATATTGTACTACATTGCAAGCCCCATGAGCAAATTTTTGATTAGTGCTTTTGTGAACAAGAAACAATTGACAAGTGGCTCTATCCCCTCTCCCCCCTTTCCCCGTCGCGATATAACCTTCGTGGTTGAAAACGACGTTAAACACCAAATAAAGAAAGAAAGAATATTTAATGATTATTATATTATTTGTGCCCTTAATGTATGACATAGTTATGACCTACCCCCCGCGTGTTAGGGAGAAGAATTTACCCGATGCTCCCCAGCATGTCGTAAGAGGCGACTAACGGATTCTGTTTCTCTTTTTACCCTTGTTAAGTGTTTCTTGTATAGAATATATATTATAGTCAATTTTTGTAAAGATTTTAGTCAAGCAGTATGTAAGAAATGTTAAGTCCTTTGTACTGGAAACTTGCATTCTCCCAGTAAGGTAATATATTGTACTACGATGCAAGCCCCTGGAGCAAATTTTTGATTAGTGCTTTTGTGAACAAGAAACAATTGACAAGTGGCTCTATCCCATCTCCCCCCTTTCCCCGTCGCGATATAACCTTCGTGGTTGAAAACGACGTTAAACACCAAATAAAGAAAGAAAGAAAGAAAGTAAAGTTATGACCTTGCTTGCGATCATAATATCAGTTCAAAACGCATGTGCCTTAATTCTGCTTCTTTGTTTTAAAGATGCTGGTCTGCTCAGAGCACTGTTGAAGCAATGATCTGTTATTTTGTAGCAGATAAGGATATAAACAGTCAAAACATTTACACAACAGTCCCACAGATGACAACACTTACCTTTAGTATTGCCAGCCAACAAAATCTTTTGCAGTTTGTCAGTTCGCATGTTTGCAATTTTCTTACATAACCAAACACAATGTTTTGACTTGAACTATCCAAGATTGAAAGATTTTTCTCTTATCGCGACTAATAGAGTGCCATGTAGGATTTTCACATTATTTTTACATTTTCGGGGACTGATCGAGTCTCACGCTATCCGGCCTGGACAATGATAAGAATTAATTTGCAAGAAGGTCAATGTAAAGATGCATGGGGTATGACTGAAAGTCCAAGGGGCTCCGTGCACCTAAAAGTGAGAAGTCCAGTCACTTTAAGTAAGCCTCTCAGCTGGACAATGTAAACATCAAGAGCTATGTTGCTTCTGACAGTGAGGCTAGTCATGCTTCAGCCTAATTTCCGTACTGTGTGTGGCAAGAAGGATAGCATTACTTTCTGTGCTTTTAGATATGATTAAAAATCAGTGGTCTTTCTTTGCAGGAGTTTGAAATTAGTCATTAGATGGTTTTAACATACATCGCAAACTATAAGTTAGGGTGAGCAGAAATCATTTTATTGATCACATAGCATGTTTTGGGATTCAAAAACCTTTGAATATGAACAAGGAGTAAAATTTAAGCTGGATTGTATTAATTATGTTGCTTTTCTACTGACCTTTATAAAAAAAAAATGCATGAAAATTGTCTGGCGTGCGTGTGTGTGTGTGTGTGTGTATGTGTGTGAGTGTGTGTGTGTGTGTGTGTGTGTGTGTGTGTGTGTGTGTGTGTACTTATTTCCACATTACATCAACAAGTTGACAAGGCCTGCATTTGTATCACATGCAGAAACGAGCGCAGTGGCCTAGTGGCAGGATCCCCGATGGCTCATAGGATATCTACTGTTTATCGCCGTTTGTGTCACGTTTCAATAGATCACAAAAGGTGATTATGAACGGTTAGTTACTGCTAACTAACTAACCACACCACGATCCACTCTCGCAGTCATACAAATAGAATCAACAAAAGTATAAGTTTCAGACGCCTGTTTATATAATATCTCACCACCTCCCTCGAGACATCACTCCAAAAGATGGTTTTTTACGTTCAAAACGTAAAAATAGGTCACTGACAAAAATGCCAGTTAAAGTTTAGAAAATGATAATAACACGCTGATCCCGTGTATAGATAGGAAATGTAACTGGTCTGCCTAAAAGCGCGAGTTATGCAGGTGTCACACACCCCACGTTGTCACCACTCAAATGAAATCATAAATACACAAGGTGACTTGGTGGTTAAAGGCGCAATGACATGGTGCACTTAGCTTTTAGTTACAGTGTGGGCGACCCGTAAATAGTCCTTCCCCACTACTGCTTCGTTGATTGTAGTGCCAGTCGGCGTTGAACGAAGCAGGGAACCGTGGGGAAATCAGGCGCCTCACTCAGCTGCTGAAGACAACGGGTGTCGTGTAGGTGACGTCACTGCCTGCCGGAAGACCCCTGCAGACGGTGACGGCCTCACCGGTTATCCCAGCAGCTGCAACAGCATACAGCACCGCGACACCAGGTTACAGCATACAGCTCCAATAGGTAGGTACCGATGAGTAGGAAAAAAGCTGCAACAAAAAGCATCGGTGCACTAAACATGCCACGCAACCCTTCACCCTCCACCTTCAAACATGTCACGCAACCCTTCACCCTCCACCTTCAAACATGTCACCTTTACATATTTACTTGAGCACGTGGCCTGCACAAACGAACTTTTAAAACAACAAATCAGCTATTTTCCTTCCTTCTCTTCCTTTCTGCAAAAACCATATACACATTATTATTTTAGCGTCACAAAGAGCAAATTATGCGCTAACCTGGAAAGAACAACAGAGAGTATTTCATTCCACAAACATAGACTCGTCAACACCGTTAAATAACGATTTATTACCTCAACAGCCTATGTAGGTAGCTCTCCTTTAAGCGAATCCGCTTCCTTTGATATAGCTTCCGCCCGTCGACGAATTTCTTGCCATACCCCTCTTGCGCTGAATTACTTTATGCGTTGGAAAATTCCCCCGCTCAGCCAAGAGTCACACCTGACAACCTTGTCGTCAAATAACATGTAGACGGCGAAAAGTGGTCCCTTCTTGACGTTCCCAAAAGCCCTACTGTACATGCAGAACGGCACGTTGTCATGAAATGATGTCAACTATCACCAACGTGTTGTAAACCAACAAACTTCTGGAAACAAGAAACCTGCCCTTCTCTCTGGCCGCCAATGTTGAAGTGCCTCGTTTCATGGAGTCTCTCTCAAACGGCAACTTAAAAATATCACGTGACTCCGCGTGTCACGTATCCAGTTCAGTTACCGTCAGTTTTGCCCCTGACAGCAGAAATCACCCACGTGGAACCCCTGCAAAACGAAATCCCCGTGCTGCGCTATGCTCTGTCAGCGGTTTCAAGTCATACCGTCACCCGGCCGACTCAAGGCACAGGCACTTTCCATCACAATTGGAGATAGGCACCCGACAGAGTGTTCCTTTCTACGTCCATGTCACTAAATCGTGACAGTTTGTAACGACTCCTTTCAGGTTTGGTTTTCCAAAAGTACACTATGACACAATGTCAGGGGCAAAGAACATACCCTGAAATTCCCGTCTCAGTCGGTGCAGCCGTTTCGGAGGCCGGCCTTTACGGCTTTAGTCATCAACAGACACACGCAGAAACGAGCTTTATAAGTTAGATGCACACTATAACAGTTATTTCAGGAGTCTTCGGGAGGACCAGTTAGATATAGCACTGACTCAGATTATGAACAAGAATCTTGTAAGAGCATCCAGAACACAGAAGGGTGCGTGTATCGCCGTGCTTCGACAACAGCCAATGCAGGGGCGGATCAGTTGCTTTGTAAGGGGGGGGCACTTTGAATCGAAAGTGAATGTGATGGGCGCGAAGAGCGCCCGAATTTGCTAGGGGGGTCCGGGGGCATGCTCCCCCGGAAATTGTTTTTGCCCAAAGAAGCAAAATGGTGCCATCTGGTGCCATTTGAACTTAGAAATGGTCATAGAATCAGCATAGAAAAATCTTTTTTTTTCTTCTTTTTGTTCTTCTTTTTTTGGGGGGGGGGGGTGGCACGTGCCCCCTGTGCCCCCCCCCCCCCCCCCCCCCCCCCCCCCCCCCCCTCGTCCGCCCCTGCAATGGTTAATTTAGTTTACTTGTGGATGATTCACTTGTGGGTTTACCGCAGCACATAGAGTTTGCGTGTATGTGTGTGTGTGTCCGTTTGAATTTGTCGCATTCTATTGATCTCACACACACACACACACGCTCACACACAGACACACAGAGTTTCTATCGTTCATTCCCACACAACGCCTTTCTTTTGGTAGTTTTGTGTAATAGGATGTTGTTTTGTCCTGCGCATGCGCTCTCTCGGGGCAAGCTAACGACGAAAATGGCGACCAAAGAGGAAACGCCGAGCTCGGCAGTGTCAGACTGCTATGAGCTGAGAAATAAGTCAAGAGATGAATTCAACAAAATTCGGAGGATATTATTGCGGAATATTCCGCCCAGCACAGAAGGAGTAAGTTACGAGCAATACGCAATTAGATACGTCATATTAATCAGAGTTAAAAATTGGGACAGACCAAAGCCTGCAATGTGACCGGTAAAAGCCTTGTAAAATGTAACGTGTCACATTTAGTACAAAGGTGCTACCTAAATTCTGCTTTCTGCATCCGGGTTTGCTTTTATCAGATAGGTTTTAATGCCTGTCTTTAGATAAAGTGCTTCTGGCATACGCCTCTGCGATTGATTCATGATTGCGGTATCCCGTATCCGAATGAAACATTTCAGGTATGGCCGCAATGGCGTCTTGGATTCATAGACGCCCAGAGATAGATAGCAGTTCCAAGTCGTCCTGCAGTAATCGATTTTGAGATAATTTCAGTAATTGAAGCTGATTTTTGATATAATAGACCGTCTAATACAGTAGACTTGGTGGTGTTTTTTTCTTTCCAAACTGGTAAAAGTACTAAAACTAAAAGAATGTCTTTGAGGAAAAAATCCCAGGAAAGTAAGAAAAAACTTCCATGAAGATAAACAGAGTGGCTCCGAACCGACGAGTGAGTTATGGAGCTCTCAGTGCTGCTTCACATCGAATAAATTTGTTTAACTACTCGGGTCTCTGCTTTGACACTGACAGAGGTTACAGTTACGCCTGCGAACGGCATCTCTCCAGACCTGCCTACCCTTACAATTTGGGCGTAATTTACTACGATTTTTATTCCAAACTACGCTTTCCGCGATGGAAATACGATTTTTAAGAAACCGAAAGTACGATTTTTTTGCATTTCGTCCCGATATAAATCCGATCCGTATTTTTGCTCTCGTCGAGCTTTGTCGGATGAGACATTGGAGAGTCTGCTCCTCCTGAAATCAAGATCAGGAACCTTCGGCACCAGGCAGTACAGCCAAGCAGAACTTGGCAGATTTAAGTCATGCTATTACAAGTCTTTGAAAAAGCCCTCTACCTCCAAATAAACTCTATAGCCTACTCATTCAGCAAACTCTTGATTAGGCCAACAAAAAAAATTTGTCTGTTTCTGGTCACCCGACCGACCCTAAATTTCGGCGCCGACCCTAAACTTTTTTTTCCAAACTCAAAAATTTTTAATTTTGTTTTGGTGGTAAAGGACAGGGTGAGAAAATGAACAACAAAAACGTGTGAAAACGAAAGTCCGCTGACGATTTGTAAATGTGTTGAGTGTCTTGTCTCTATGTATAGTGAATCCAGTCTCTTTGCGCGATTTTTAAAGTTAGTTTTATTGGTCTACATTTGGGGTAAAAAAATTTAAAAAATTAAAAAAATCCCTACCTACCGACCCTATTTTTTTTAGCCATGTTACCAGAAACAGACAATTTTTTTTTTTTTGGCCTTAGACTAATGGTGGAGCGCTGGTTATGTGCGAGGCTGATTTCTTGAGATCTGGATCTGGATCTTTTACGTTGCAGGAACCACTGTTGGTCATCTTCGTGTGACCACATGACATATTTTGCTTTCGTCATCCTAGATCTTTTCAATCAGTGTAGTTTCCCAGTGCTGTGTTCTAGGGTCGTTTTGATTGACTTCACAATTTGAGAAAATCAATGACATTTTATTTTTGCGAAGCAACTGAATATGAACAGAAACTGAGAAAGTGCGCAGAAGAATGTTTGTGTCCTGCAAGACTTTATGAACAACTATTTCTCCGTTGGGAGAAAAATGAGGATGTCTACAGGCAAGGTAGTGTCATATTCTTTATTTGGGTTCTCCTTTCATTGTTTAGTCACACCCACCGATGGCCGTTACTTTTGACAACGAAAAACTACTCTTTCTACCACCAGATTACTCTTTTTTGGCTGGGCTCATTACTCCTTGTAATTTTGGGGGTAGGCAGGTCTGTCTCTCGCTTCGGTCAGTCGCTCTTGATTGTGAGTTGCTGAGGTACAAGTCTCTCTGTGTCTAAAAATCAGCTCCACCAGGCCTGAAGGTGGCGAGTATTTTACTCGCTATGGCGATTAGAAACATGTAACTGGCGAGTAGAAATGTTCATCTACATGCCAAATGCGAGTAAAGTTGCTAAAACAAATTGTTGGTTTGGCTAGTAAAGTTTGCTCTCTGGCTAGTAAATTTTCCGAATCACTAGCCAAAGGGGAGTACACCATTTGTTGGACTTTCAGGGCTGTCCATAAATCTCAACAACAACAACAAAAAGACCACAGTTTGAATTTAACGTTTAAAATAAAAATCTTTCTAAATCAAAATGACTCATCGTGTGGGGGGAGGTAGTGCGGAGCCTGGAGGCTCTGTTCTCCAGCCACGGCCAAAGATAAAACTACAAAAGGCATTTTCCTAGTACATTTATCACCATTGGAAACAGTGCTGAGTGCATTTCGGGGTTGAAAAGAGATCAAAGTTTTTCTTTTGACTATCGTGAGAGCGCTTAGATTAATTAACCTGCTTTTATTTGTTGTATAATTTGTAAAATTGAAATTGATTCTATGCCATTAGGCCAACAACAAAAATAGTCTGTTTACGGTATCCCGACCGACCCTATTTTTTCGCGCGACCCTAGACTTTTTTTAGGGCATTTGGGGGAAAAGAAAAAAAAAGTTTACCAAAAAAAAGTCTGTTTTTTGGCAAAATAACTTAAAAAATATGGTTTTTTTTGGAAAACAAATATAAATTTTTTTTTTTTAAATCCTGACCTACCGACGCTATTTTTGTTTGCCTATGTTACCGTAAACAGACTTTTTTTGTTGTTTGCCTTATGCTAAAATTCAACAAGAACACTTTATTTTTGTCTTTACAATTACAGAGATACACGGAGTATTTTAATTTTTGTCATTTTGTGTTGCAGGAAATCCAAGAGTTTCTGGGTTCATTCAAAGCAAAGAAAATTGAGATTAGTGAAAGTCTGGACTCGGGTAAGAGTACTAAGACAGTGTGTGTAGTGAATATGATTATAATGTATAATCATGTGTGTGTGTCTGTGTATTGCTGCATGCTTCAAAAGACACTGCTTGTACTTTGTAGAGAACCAGAGTTGAAGTGTTTGGTTAACATCACCACATGTTATTTCTCAGACTGAGTCAGAGCCAACTTTGTGCAGACTCTCTTCAGTGTCAAAACATCCCCGCGTGTACACATACGCACGATTAGGCCAAGGCCTAAAAAAAAAATAGGTGTGGTTACGGTAACCCGACCTACCCTATTTTTAGGGGCCGATCCTATAACTTTTTATTACATTTGTCAACAAAAAAACGAGTGCAAAAAACCCAATGAAAGCGAAAGCGCCCGTGTCGCACACTTATTTCCCTGTCAAGTACCGTACTTTCCGGGTCATAAGGCGGGACTTTTTTCCTCGAGTTCGACCCCTGCCTGAGTTCGACCCCTGCCTAATCCGTGTATGAAATACGAAAAAAATCAAAGAGACCGCTTGAGTACCAGTCAAACAACTTGTGATAATGCATGTTTCAGCTACTAGGTACTGCCCTGCCTTTGATCTGGCCGCACACACAGATTTCCACTCTGTTAAACTCGGTCACTGACCGGTCACTGACCCCGATGCAGGAAGTGTTTCCTCTCTCAGATATGACAGGGGAACCACCTCTCATGGCAAAAACTGGGTCATTGACCCCTGGGAAGGTCGTGTCTTTTAACAAGGCCACCCAGCTATCACAATGCCTTTGGTCACTGACCCCGATGCAGGAAGTGTTTCCTCTCTCAGATATGACAGGGGAACCACCTCTCATGGCAAAAACTGGGTCATTTTGGTGCGCCCTATTGGCCCCCTGCGTCCAATGGGTGACTGGATTACAATTTTTTTTTTTAAAAGAAGGGGGTGCGTCTTAGATAACAAAGCGCCTTGTCACCCGGAAAGTACGGTAGGTTTAATTTGTACACATTAGAAAAAAAAGTTTAAAAAAAAAAAAGTGATTGCCTACCTACCTACCCTATTTTTTTTGGCTATGTTACCGTAACCACACCTTTTTTTTTTTTTGGCCTAATAGCAATTGTCATCATTTTCACGAGTTTTCATTCACAAGCACCTGGGAAATAAATCTCATGTTCCCCAGGCAATAAATCCCCGGTTACCATAGTTGCAGGAAGCAGGTTATACATGAATAATCAAAAGCAAACCCAATAGAAACGCTCGGGGATTCTTCGGCTCTTTTCATTGGTGTTTCCCCAGACCTAAACAGACGACACGACACTGCTTTGCAAAGTTCCAAAACCAAACTGGCAAAAGTAAACAAAAAACAAAACTACTTCATGAAAGGTCATACATTCATCAAAAACAAATGAAACCTAGCGATATGTTTTGTCTTCTTACAGAGTCATGGAGTGCGTGTATCTGTGTTTCGATACACAGACGTTCGGAGAAACACGAATGTCAAGTTCAAGTAAAACGACCCCTGACACACACATTTTGACCCGTGCACCAGACGTTGTATCGATAAACAAAGCACAAATAAAAAACAATAATAAAAGCAAAGAAAATAGCAACAAGATATGCAAACATCTAACAAAGCCGAGTAAGCAGAATGACAGGTCTAATGAAAAACAAAGAGGTACTGAGTCGGAAACAAGATCGCGATTCTTTCCTTCGCTGCACGGCGCAAATCTTCTGTGACCTTTGACCAAACGTAGCTTCCACATTCGATCACTCTGCTTAATATTTACAACAGAAAGCCGAGGGGGTGGAATACCGAGATGAACCTACAGAACGGTGCATCCTCAAACCTGACATATTCATCCCAACATTTAATGAACTCAAAAACACAGAAAGTTGCTTTCACACGCCAGCTTTGATTGCCAGTGGTTATCAAACTGGGACTCGTGTGGTTATCAGCACGGAACCCGTGTTTCAAAGCATGGCTCCCTGGGTTGATTGTGCACTTGTTTTCAGACCTGTTTACCAGTACGATTTGGGCGTATTTTGTACGCCAAATTATTATCGATACGCGACACACGCACAAAATACGCCTAAGAAAAAGTCTAGAATATGTTTTCCGGTGTTGGTGTGCTGATTACGGAATGGTACAACTGATACCGGTTTCGGTCGAAGCCGGGAGATAACGATGACAGCGAGTCTTCAGCTGTGGAAACCTTGTTCAGTTGTTGGCACGTCTGGACATTCGTGGCAAAATGAAGCGGAAAAATGTGCCCGTTTCGGATGACTGTAGTGTACCAAGTCTAAACAGCAGAAGCAGCAGATTTTCTTGGAGAAATATAAGAAAGAGCCAGGAATTCTGGAGTCTACTATGGGGGGAAAAGTCAAGCACACTGCAAGTATTGTAAATCAGATTTCTCCGTTGCCCATGCTGGGAAATATGACATCGAACGACACTGCAGTTCCAATACTCACCTGGACAAGGTTGCTGCAAAGAAATCCGCTGAAAGCTGCCAAGGAATTATGAAGTTCATTCGCAAAGCAAATCCTGCCAGAAGAAAAGGCTGTAGTCCGCGCTGAAGCAATGTCAACCTCAGAAGTTATTTCACGAACTTCATCTTTTCATTATCAATCTGTTTGGAAGACACTGGTTATAATGCTATAAACTGACAGGTAAATAAAATTGTTTTATCTCTGTTGTATTGGAAGGAGTTAAATTCTGAAGGTGTTCACAAGACATGCTATTCTTACACAAACACGTTTGCACCCACGCGTACATTTTCCCTAGCCCATATGGCTTTGCTTGCAAAGTACACCAACTTTTTGAAAAATACACTCAACTTTTTGGGAAAGTACTCTTGCCTCGGGTTTAGGGTAAACAGGTCTGTATTTTCTCACCACCAAAATGATGACAAAAACGATGAGCATATCGACTTTTGTTTAAATATTTATTGACTTCGGCCTTGGTCAATAAATATGAAACTAAAAACGATATGCTCCCCCTCGGACCGACAAAAAAGCTGGTCTGTCAACAACCCATCAAACTTCTTATAATGTCACAGGACTTTGAAAACACAAATACACACAGCGTATTACTAATACCTGTCCCAACATATTCCAACTGGTCTGAGAAGACAATTCATATAGTCATCCAGTCGGAATCCGTGTCCATTTGATATAAACAATAACAACACTTTATTGTCCATTAAAATATAAGATCTAACTTAAAAGTTGAATATTTTCTTTGATGATGATGATGTATTGTGTGTTGTTATAGCTGTGGTGACCCTGGAGGATGGCAGTCAACTGGAGGACGTAGTGACCAAGCTGGACAACACCAAACTGAAAGACAACGATGTGGCCGTGTCCTTCTGTGCCAGCGACAAACTGCTGTGCGTTGCCCACCTCCCTCCGCGGTACTCTGACGACGAATTCCGCAAGCTGATTGCTCAGCACGGCCAGATCGAGTTCTGCTTCATCATGCGATCAGAGAAGACAGGTAAGCACTGTGCAATCATGATAATTGCTGGTACTTACACTGCTAACAAAGGATTTGTCAGGCATTGCATTCGTATTCGTAGTAGTGATGGTAGTTAGGTATTGTGACAAAGTGATGGAGTTTGAAGAGCAGGACATGAAGTGTGTTTACATGTAAGAATGTGTTTGTTAATGTAATGTGTGTTTACATGTAAAGATGTGTGTGTCCATGTAATGATGTGTGTGTTCATGTAATAGTGTGTGTCCATGTAATGATGTGTGTGTCCATATAATGATGTGTGTGAATGCTGCAGGCCACAGCAAGTCGTACGGCTTCCTGGATTTTGAAGAGCAGGGCATAGAGAAGCTGTGTGTGTCCGTGTAATGATGTATGTGAATGCTGCAGGCCACAGCAAGTCGTACGGCTTCCTGGAGTTTGAAGAGCAGGACATGGAGAGGCTGTGTGTGTCCATATAATGATGTGTGTGTGAACGCTGCAGGCCACAGCAAGTCGTACGGCTTCCTGGAGTTTGAAGAGCAGGACATGGAGAAGCTGTGTGTGTTAACATTTAAAAATGTCTTTGTCCATGTAATGATGTGCGTCCATGTAATGTGTGTGAATGCTGCAGGCCACAGCAAATCGTACGGCTTCCTGGAGTTTGAAGAGCAGGACATGGAGAAGCTTCGCAAGGTGCGTGACAGCATTGACTGGAAGGAGGTGGGCAGTCACATGCTGCACGCTGACTTTGTGGAGCCTGCGTACCAGGCGTGGGAACGCCTCCAGTCACGCTGTCTGACCGTCACAGGGCTCCCCAAGGACTTCACTGAGATCGCTAAGCTGCGTGAAGCTTTCAGCGTGGTCACCAGTCCTGTGTACTGCCAGGTGAGGCTCAACACTTGTTGGATTTATTATCGGCACAATGGCCTAGTGGATAAGATGCCGGCCTCCCATGCGGAAGGTTGTGTGTTCGAATCCCGGTTGCGTCTGGTAGGTTATGGGTGGAGTTTTTTCTGACTTCCTAGGTCTATTTATGTGCAGACTTGCTAGTTCCTTATTCCTCTTCATGTCTAGACGCAATCACAAGACCAAGTGCGCATGGACAAGATCCGGAGTCTGGTAGCTTAGTTGATAGAGCATTGGACTTGTCATTCTTGGGTCATGGGTTCCAATCTGGGCTGGGACAAACACTGGTCAACATTGTGTGTAGACTCAGAGAGGGTTTCCATATTTTGAGATTTACTTGTGCGTTCTCGACCATGGAGGATCAGTTCCTGAACTGCTTGGTTCGTATTTGTTGTGATCTCACTGTTGAGGTGCGTTAACTTGATAACTGCCCCTTTTCTTCCGTTCACTTTGTGTTCGTTTAGAAAACAAAGTTAAGTAGCACTGACATTAACCCATATATGCCCACAATTTTTTTTCAAACAAAAATTGCTTGTTTGCATGGTATTTGGTCTATAATTGACCTATTTCATACTCATTTGGAGTACAACTTTGAAATTAGTGATTTAGAAGACAAAACGTTACCGTCCCATATATGGGACAGTGGGCACGAGAGGGTAGGGGTTTTCTTACTTTCTCACATTACATAGAAAAGCAAAAATTACAGATGATCTGAACTTTTATTGAAATAAAATCATTCAAGATAACATAAACAAGTCACACAACTGAATTTTGAGCAATTGTTGCCTTTGATAAATGGGAAATAAACTGTTCATTCTAACATTTTGTACAGAATGAAACAAACTGTGAACACAATTCGACATTTCGTTTCTGACTCTGGAAACAGTCGGTGGCTTTTGTCATTTTGACTTCAATTCAACTGAAGAATAGAGTGTTGCAGTCGTGGTTCACATACGTTGAAGAACATCATTTAGTGTGATATTGCCGGAAGCATCGGTCATGAACCCCGACCTTGCATTTTGAGCAACGATGCTTGGTCTTCTTGCCGCAAGCTCCGCATCTCAGTTGTGTTGGCCATAATTCCACCAGATGGTCCAGTCGGTCAAACCTGATCTCTTCCAAGACCCGCTTGTCCACAGAAACGTGGCCTCTTGGACGGCCAGGTGCTGCATGGTGTGAAGCGCGGCCAAGGTAGACCCTGACAACTCGCCTGCGGATGGCGAGAAGATCCAGCGGGTTGTTCTTTGCAGCCTCAGTTGCTCGGTACAGATGCCACACCTGTTGGATACAGACGTCTAGGCAGTAGGCAAAGATGGCCCACCACCACTTCTTCGAGCGTATGGCAACCCTGTACTTGCCAACGTTCTGATCGGTGCGATCAACACCTACCATGGTTTGGTTGTAGTGGCGAATCAGGAAGGGCTGTGGGAGTTAAACTTCCCTGGACTCTGACCTTGACCACCTCTTTGCCACCTGAAGTGGATGTACCCCAACCTTGTTTGAGACGACGTTCACGATATTGTTGTCGTTCCATCGCACGACAATGAGACCTGACTTTGTGTCTGTGGCATAGTCGAAGGTTCCTCTTGGCGTCTTCTGCATGTCTTTCACATCTCTCAGTGGGCAGTCTTCGAGACGATTTGCTCGGATTGTGCCTGTGCACGCGATGTTCTTTTCCGACAGCCGATCCACCAGTTTCAAACTCGTGAAAAGATTGTCAAACGTCAGGTGGAACGAGCATCCCTCCACTTCCTGCAGCTCGGCTATGAGATAAGAACCACCTCCCCTCCCATGCCAACGCCCGGGTACGCTGTCGGTTGTCCTGTGGCTCCTTGGTAGGGCTCGCACTGAACGATGTATCCCAGAGGAGTGGTCAGAACCCACATTTTGAACCCAAACCTGATTGGTTTACCACGAATGAATTGTTTAGCGCCATGCCTGCCGTAATACGGCACCATCGACTCGTCGATGCTGAGATTCTGCGTCTGAGTGGCCTTTACACAAGCTTAAGTCCAATCTTACTCTTTCTTCATCTGAAGACCTGTCATTCTCGGGTTCATAAAGTGGCTAGCGTTGACCATTCCTGACAACTGTGGCAGAAGCAGGCGCCCGCAGCTGACGGCCATTGAGGTTGGAAACTGTCCCTTCCCCGTCTTCTTCTCCGCTGTCTTCATCAGTGTCCTCAGTCACAGGAGGTGGCTCAATGAAGACAGAGGCTTCCTGGACACTGCTGTCATCTTCCAGCATTGATAAAACTTCGTTGACATTATAGAGTCTGGAAGACAAGAGAAGCAAATCCTTCTTTGTATGTGTTAAAAACCCCACCCCTCTCGTGCCCACGGTCCCATATATGGGACGGCACTTCAAACACTCACAGATGCAAGCAAAACTTTTTTTTAAACAATCCGCGAAATCCATATTCAGATAACATCAGTATCTCCATTATTTATTCTTTGTTTGATATATAAAAGTCCTTGGTAAAGAAAATAACAACTTACCTTTTACTGCTTGCCATTCTGCTCATCAATTCAGACCAAAAAATGCAAATGGCTGCACCTGTGTGAAACGGTAAGGGAGATACATCCCGTTCAACACGAAAACTGGACACACGTAGCCTCCCTTGATATGTCTGGGGAATGATAACCACTTTATTGGGTTCAGTTAATTTATAATCTCCACTAAAAGATAGCGTCCCATATATGGGACGGTGGGCACATATGGGTTAAGTGTGAATGACATGATGTTGGCACTCCTAAACTCGGTCATTCTGCCATAAGTGCAGATGGACGATGATACCTAAACATGCACACACGTGGGTAGGGTGACTTGTTGCTGCTAGATTTTCACTTTTGCCAGCATGCGAATGATGAATTGATAGAAACCAAACGGTGTGCTTTGTGGGTGACAAAGTGATGGAGACAAAACCCTGTGCTTTGCAGATCATGATGCACGAGAAGGAGTCGCTGGGTATGGGAATCGTGGAGTTCCGCAAGGCAGAGGAGGCGGAGGAGACCTGGGACAAGCTGAGGGGCACCAAGATCGAGGACAGCGAGATCACCATCACCTTCTGCATCCCCAGCAAGTCTGCTGTCTTCATCAACAACCGCATTATGTGGAAATTTGTAAGATTTTTCTCCTGCTCTTTTCACCTCAGCATTCAGTACCATATTCATATATGTAGCTAAGGTTGCTGTTGTACAGTTCCAGGGGCCATCTTATTGTTTTATGTATCAATTGAACATTGGATTTCTCTTCTTTGAGCGGTGTGACAGCAGTTGCTGACTGAAACTCATATTTAGATAGCTTTCCAAGACTATACCGAGCAACAAAAGAAACGCGAAAAATTCTGCAATGTTTGATTGACAAAATCTCAAACAATTATGGAGTTAGAATTATCAAACCACAACATTTTCATGAAGGCATGTTTGACCTAGCTGTTGCGTGATTATTTTGATGCTGCGACTGTTTTAATACACGGGACAAGTAGGTTTAACGTTAACGAAGTTTTGGAGGTCTCGCTCAGTCAGCCTTCATCGCGCTCTCTGGGCACTGATCGGACACTGGTTGCTTCCAATGATGTTCCTTGTAGTGTCAGCGGCTGAATTGAATCGATGTCGAAGACGGTGTGGCAGGAAATTGCGATCTTGTCTTATTGGGGTAATGCGAAAAAATCCACCGCGTTGGATAACTGCAGTGCTTCCAATGTCACCAGAACATTGCAGATGGTGATAAACTGTTGGAATATGCCCATTTAAAGCACATGCCAGCGCTTCTGGATCACCCCCAGCTTTAAATCGACCTGGCATTTTGGTGGTGTCAATCTTGGCATTCTGGCTGTTTCAAAAGTGAGACTGGCAGCTAGCGTGCCATGGTCTCTTTTGATTTTTAATGCATTAGTGAACACATCTCACACATCAGATTTCTCCTGCTCTACTTGCACGTGCTGCGAGCGCGCATTATGTGTTTAACGATAAACCTGCTTGTCTTGTGTGTTAAAACAGTCACAGCATCAAAATAATCACACAAAAGTAAGGTCAAACATGCCTTCATTAAACTGTTGTGGTTTAATAATTCTAACTCTATAATTGTTGGAGATTTTGTCAATCAAACAATGACGAATTTTTTTCGCGTTTCTTTTGTTGCTCGGTATACAAATAGTGTGTGTGTTAAATTCTAAAGAATAGGAATTCCAACTAGAATGGATCATTACTTAAATGTTTTATTTTGAAATTAAAATATGCGATTTTACACGGATCTCGACAGTCATTGTTCACATATAGAACAGTAGCAGGGATGTCGTTAGGCATCGGACATAGACCGATTAAGAGGCTCAAATGTCCGATTCACATAGCCGCATGGCGGTCAGATGTCCTATCATTTTGAACTAAGCGCTGGCATTGTCCGATAAGAACTCAATTCCTTCGGACAGCGCGATATTTGTTAATGTTCCTTTAAATATACACATTTTCAAAAAGCGACCAAGCACTCTCACGTACAGGTGCACTGAAGCTGTGCCGTGCGGATCTTCAATCAATCAATATGAGGCTTGTATCGCGCGTATTCCGTGGGTACAGTTCTAAGCGTAGGGATTTATTTATTTTATTTTATTTTTTTATTTTATGCAATTTATATCGCGCACATATTTAAGGGCAGACCGGGTAGGCAAAATGAGTTATTTTTGGTCTCATACACCTTTTTGGGGTTGTTGCATTTTTCACACCTTTGAACATCCTGGAATGCATTCAATAATCTGCTTTTGTCATTTTAGACATGTATTCATGTAAATAAAACCATTTTCAAACCGATGTTTTGTTGTTTTTGTCTGTGTTTTATCAAAAAAATCGAAAAAATGGTCAACTTTGGATACTCCGTACTGGTAAATGTGCGCACATGACATGACCCTTCGCTGTTCGAACTGTGTGGAAATTTCCGTTCTTCAAGATGACGTCATCACCGTTGGGGAATTTCCGTTGACATAGGCAGAAAGAGAGAGAATCCGTTCCAACCGAAACCCCGGAATTAATATATGCAAATATATGTAGGTCAAAGGCATTTGGCGCAAGCGCAGTAGACAACTTATCAGTCCCCCGGTGTCAACAAATCCATGACGTTTTCACCGATTCAGCAGCATTTTTCAAAGTTTTGAGCTGCGGAGAACAACCCTAACATTGGAAATGTTCGGCATAGTGGCTAGAAATATCAGAGAAAGATGAACCAGCAGCAGCGAACAGTAGAAGGAAGTAACAACACTCCGAAATGAACCAACATGATCGTATTTGAGCAGACGACATTCTAAGATTCTTGACTCGACGAGGTGGGTTTTGCTTCTTTCTCTTTTCGATCTTGTTTGTTTGACAACGTGATTTATTGCACATCGTTATGTTGTTGTTGTTGTAAGAATGTGTTAGGGTTTGCAGGTAAATGATAAACAGTTTGTGTCTGAAGTATTTTGCGGGTTTCTTGATCCAATTTACTGACCATGCCGCCGCCGCACAACCCCCCCCCCCCCTCCCTCCCTCGATCATCTCTGTGATATCGTCTTCACAACCCCTATTTTATTGTTCTTCGCTGGCCAGTCCTTGAGAGCTTACTATGGTGTAACATGTCATCAGTATTCTTTGTCTGGGGTCAAACTGAGAAGCAGCATCTGAGCGATGTACGACTGACACAGTTTCTGTTTCTGGTCATTGACCATAGGAAAATAAGTACCCTACTAGAGAGCGTTCTCTAATTCTAAAGGATTGGTTTACACCAGCATGGCTGACCAACCTATCATTGACAGCAATATTGTTGTCAAATCTTTTCCATTAACTAAGGAATAAAAAAAATAGATCCAATTTACTTCACCAAAGAAAAAAAAAGAGTTAAACTAAAGGACTGGGGATGCAACTCATGAATCAAAAGCATAAAGATCACCTGCAAACAGTGCTAGGTTTAGGAAATCTGAAAATGTATACACACACACAGAACACACACACACAGAACACACACACACACACAAAACAGACAACAGACAAGAAACAAGCAAATACATAGCAAGTGTGATGAAATAAATTAATTTTAAAAGAAAAATATGAAAAGAAAGAAAGAAAGAAAGAAAATAATTCAGCTAGTTTCAGTATTAGTTCCTGTGTGTATGTGATTGTGTGGTTACTCAAATCCCATAGTAAACTTGACATGTACATTTTGTGATAGGGGCCAATTAATGAATGTCTTTTGTGTGTGTGTGTGTGTGTGTGTGTGTGTGTGTTCGTCAACCGACATATGTGGGTACGAGCCGCTGAGGTGGTTGTAAGAAAACCCGCCTGGTTCAGTGGTTGGGGGCTGATTGGGATTTCTGATTTACCAGCCTAGCCAAAAAGTTGAGGTACACCCCATGTAACATGGTCATTTGCAAAATAAAGTACAAGCACTTGTTGACGTTTATATTGAGTCTTAAAATTTGCAGCTTATTACAAACAAAAACCATGGACAGTTGTATCAAATATTAAATCAGTGTTTGTGTATTTATTATAGGTTGGAGCAAGGGGAGAGCCAGTCCTCCTGTGGTGGCAGCGAGGAGAAAGATTGACCTGATGGAAAAGTTTGCTAAACCGGAACTACCCTCTTCCACAGCAGAAACATCAGCTTTGCCATCTTCTGACCAACCATAAGAAGATACAGATACTTTGCCATCTTCTGACCCATCACAAGCAGATATGGATACTGGTACTGTGCAACGTCACTCCGCTGACATGTGTTGGGCTTTTGTCAACATTGATCAGCTCAATCTATTGCTGAAAGGTTTATATCCTGTACTGAATGCTTGTCTGATAGCAGTCTGATTATGAAAGAAGGTGATGCATCAGCCCAAGGATTTGCACAGGCCCTGCATCTGGAGTGCATATGAGTGTCCATTCAAGTCTGCAGTTGTTTACTCTTCTCCCGGTGTTTGCAACGCTTCGGGTGGTAAAGTTGCATTTTAAATAATCCGCGTATGACCAAGTTGGTACATGGAAAGGGACATTCAGCTTTACAGAAATTTGCTGCAGTGTTAGGATTGAGCACAGAAATACTGTAATTAAAATGTTGCAACTTTTGAATGGCTTGATAGCTTAGTTCCATTTGTGTATATATAATTATGTAATGTTGTTGATGATTTGTGAAGCATCATTTCTATGCAATGGAATAAGAAATCAGTGCATCCGTTGGGTTTTTATGAGTCTGACAGTTTGGTTCTGATCAATATTTTCATATCAGCACAAACACAGATAATTGACTTTTTTAATGTTTTCATATAATTTTTTTTTAAATAAAAAAAATCTGATAATTTGATTATCAAATCATTTCCCCTTCATAGTTAAAGTGTTATTCTGGTTAAAAAAAAAAAACACCCCATTAATTCAAGCTCTACTGTGGTACTAGTTTACCGGGGTACTAGTGAGACTCTTTTACATGCTGTTTTCTCTACATGTAATTTGAGACAAAATGTGGTAATTAAAATGTTGTAACTTTTGAATGGCAAGATGGATTTGTTCCAATTTTGTATATGTTGTTTATGATTTGTGAAGCACCATTTCTGTGCATGGAATAAGAATACAGTGGATTCCTTGTGTTTTTATGAGTCCGACAGTTTCGTTTTGATTCATATCTGCACTAACATAGATGAGTTTTCAAATGATTTTTTAAAAAAAGTCTGGATAATTTGATCGTCAAATCATTTCCCCATCATAGTAAAGTGGTTATTCTTATAAAAACATATCAATTCAGGCTGCACGGTGCTACTAGTTTGAGGTACTGGTTGGAATCTTTCAAATGCTGTTTTCTCTGAATGTAATTTTCAGACAAACATCTGTAATTAAAATGTTGCAACTTTTGAATGGCTTGATGGATTTGTTTCATTTTTGTTTATGTTGTTTATGATTTGTAAAGCGTCAGTTTTGTGTATGGAATAAGAGTTAAGTGCATTGGTTGGGTTTTTATGAGTCTGACAGTTTGGTTCTGATTCATGTTTTCATATCGGTACAAACAAAGATGGCTGTTTTCATATGATGTATATAAAAAAAATCCTGATAATTTGATTGTCAAATCCTTTTCCCTACATAGTAAAGTGGTCATTCTGATAAAAACATATGAATTCAGGGTGCACTGTGCTACTGGTTTTTTTATGTACTGGTTCAAATCTTTAAAATGCTGTTTTCTCTGAATGTAATTTTCAGACAAAACGCTACAATTAAAATGTTGCAACTTTTGAAAGGCTTGATGGATTTGTTCAGTTTTTGTATATGTTGTTTATGAGTTGTACAGCATCAGTTCTGTGTATGGAATAAGAGTTCAGTGCATTGGTTGGGTTTTTATGAGTCTGACAGTTAGGATTTCATGTATTTTTCTTATCAAAACTGAACCGGTAACTGAAAATGCTAAATTAAAATAATATATTGCTTAGAAATGCTTTTCGATACACAGAATTATTAAACACACACATATTGCTGCAAAGAAGAAAAATTGGATCAAAACATGCACTGGTTCACAAACTGCAACATTTTAAAAAAAGCACATTTTATAACGTTTTTCTCACATTTTGGTGAATAAAACCCCCAAAAATTGCTTTTCACTCAAAATTTAAAATGGTTTCCCTTAATTAGGTTATTCTGCTTGCAAAAATCAAACAAGCAGCAAGCTGTTTCCAAAATAAAAAAAAAAAGTGCTTGCCTACCCTGTCCCCCCTTAAGGCGCAGGGATTTATTTATGCCGTGTGGGATGGAATTTTTTTACACAATACATCACGCATTCACATCGGCCAGCAGATCCGGCGCAGCCATTTCGGCGCATATCCTACTTTTCATGGCCTATTATTCCAAGTCACACGGGTATTTTGGTGGACATTTTTATCTATGCCTATACAATTTTGCCAGGAAAGACCCTTTTGTCAATCGTGGGATCTTAAACGTGCACACCCCAATGGATCTTGCGTTTGGGCGACACCCATCTGCAGCACATTAAAGTTAGGAGTATGGGAGACAACTCCAACTGACTAAGTCTTGCGTCTGCTTTTGCTTTCAGTTCGAGACATTTTGACGAAGCGCACTGAGTTATGCCACTGAAAAATAAAAATAAAGCCTGCCAAAGTTCGACAAAAGCTGAACACGTTTGGCTATTCAACGGCATCCTGTGCTACATTAGGGTCAAAAACAGGGGGGAACACGGCGAGCGTCATTCTTGAAAATGAAAACATTCTGACGTCTTATTGAAATGTCTGAAAGCGGTCAAATGTCCTATTGATGCTGAAGAGCCAGGACATTTGTCCTACAGGTAAGAATTTGTAGCAACATCCCTGCAGTAGCTGTCTTGATCTGTGTCAAATGTTCTATTAAAAATGCAAATAATATCCTCAGCAGACAAGGTGTTTGTTGATTTTGAGCAGTACATGTACTGTCTTTTCTGTTCAGCCAGATAAGATGTTGCAATGACATCAGGTAGGCAAATGATGCAACAATCATGTTTTGCATAACATTTTGGATATGTTTTGCATAACATTTTGGATATGTTTTGCATAACATTTTGGATATGCTTTGCATAACATTTTGGATATGTTTTGCATAACATTTTGGATATGTTTTAGCACGGCCACCAATATCGAACGCAGAAGAAGAAGAAGGATATGTTTTGCATAACATTTTGGATATGTTTTGCATAACATTTTGGATATGTTTTGCATAACATTTTGAATATGTTTTGCATAACATTTTGGATCTTGTTTTCAGGCAGATAAGATGTTGGAATGTGTTTTTGGTCAAATACACAGCTTTCAAGTGGGATGTTTTGATGTGGCAAATATTTTGTATAAAAGTGTAGATGTTGTTTTCAGTCGGATAAGATGCAGCAGAAGAGCAGCTTGTTGCCGGACCCGGTGTCGGCCAAACCTGTCATCTCCAACAACGCTCTGGTGCTCAGCTTCATCAAGCAGAACCCCAACTGTGAGTACAGCCGACACCTTCTTTCTTCACACGCAGTTTGTTGCCTGCGCATCTGGCATTCACACAGCCATGTGTTGAGGCAAGATACGTTAGCTACTACATGTATTTGCACGAGCTGGGCGTGTGTTTGCTCATACAGCTGCCGGTTTCATAGCAGTGTTAGATCAACATGTACATCGCAATGTGAGGCAAAATTAGTATCCAGTAATCAATAATTGCCATGGTTGAAGTGTGGGCAGTAACTGAGATACAGTGCTACCTCTGTGTAACGACTTTGAAAATGTAGCCAAAATTCGGTCGTTATATGGAGGGGTCGTAATATGGAGGATTGTTTTGCTATGTCCGGGTCCGTCAATGATCCGGAATGACATTGGTGTTTTGATTGATGCCGCCCACAATGATTATGGTAACCTGTTTTCTATTCAATTAATTACCCACACAGTTTTCTTGCTTGTTTAATGAAGCCCCGTCCGTAACTACTCGTGGGTTAAGGTTTGAAATAAACAAACTGAGGTCGAACGAAAGCATGCGGTCCCAAAACATGCACATCGATGTCGATACCAGCTACTAATCATAGTCATACAATACCCAGCAATGATTTGGTTAAAAACAAAGAAAAGTGTCCGTAACGCAAGGAACAAAGCGAATAAGAACAGCGGCAGTGTGTTGAACAGGCATGGGAATTGTCCGCCGAACGGCGGATTTCTGCCGAATTTTTTTTTGTTCCGCCGAAAAAGCAAAAGTGTCCGCCGAAAAAATAAAGGGGGGAGGCACACAAAAAAAGCACCGGTTACTTTTGCCTTTGCGCAAAAGCCCGCGAAAACTTTCCGTACTTTGTTCACGCACTGCAACCGCCCACCTCAGTTACTTGAACTTTTATGTTTGAAAGTAAACCAGATTGCACAGATTGTGTTACAAGTTACATTTTCCTGTTTGTTTCAACAAATTTAAACCATATAATACATGTATATATTTTTTTTCTTCAAAAAAGCAAAAATTGGTACTAAAAACTCTGATTCTAAAAACAGAATTTAATGGCAAACTTGGAGCTCAGATGACACCAGATTGCACCATCTGGGTTCTTTGGAGAAAACTTTTTCCGGAGGGGGCATGCCCCCGGACCCCCCTAGTAAGGCTAGGCGCTTCGCGCCATCAACTTGACGCTTCGCGTCTTCAGTTATAAATTTTCAGCCTTTTTTACAATTTTCAATTCCCATTCCTGGTTGAAACTGATGAAAAAAATTGTAGCCAAAAGCGTCAGTTTTCACGATGAAACTTGACTCGCTCATTCAAGGGACAACTGCATTACGGACTGTCCACAGAGTTGAGTAATTTAGGACACTCCACTGCTCACCTTCAATCTTCACTGGCAAGATTCTGAGGAGACTTTATTGATTCAAACGAACGCGTGGTTGTATATCGCGTCATTCGGTCACGGATAAACCAAGAACAGTTCCAGATTTCAAAACCCATGTTCGTCGGCCGCCATTGTTAGCTAGACCGAAAATGTTTACACGCGCTTTGCATACGTACATTGCAAAATTTCATGACGTCACCACAACTTTCGGTTTTGGTTTGATGTTCGGATTACTTTTATAACGTTTCTGTAACTTTGCGTGTTTAAAAGGTAGGAGTTCCTGCACAGTTCTTTGCTAAATGAAGCAGACATCTTGCAAATGACCTTTATCTATTCAAAATAAAGTAATGAACTGAAATAGAAACGAAAAACCATGGCCTCAGCCATTTGCGTGCCGAAGTGATGTTGTACACGGACAGGATTTCAGCATGTGTTTGTGTCCGTATAGCTTACTCACTCGACTGGAGATATAAGTTTGAGTAAACCAAACCCGTGGTCATTTTGGGAAAAGTCATAAGTCCACGTATGGACAGTCGTATGTCGTATTAGAGAGGGGGACGTAATATGGAGGTGAGAAATACTAAGACAAAGAAGGAGAAAAAATCCGTCAGAGAAAAGTCGGTCGTAATATTGAGGGACCCGTAAAACAGAGGGGTCGTATAGGGAGGTACCACTGTAACAACAATCTGAGGAATGGCCTTTAGGTATGGCAGTCCATGTTCCTTAGTCATCGGCTGTATGTGTGTGTTTCAGTAATGGAGACTATGGGTGTGTGTGTTTCAGTGATGGAGACTGTGTGTGCGTGTGTGTGTTTCAGTGATGGAGACTGTGTGTGCGTGTGTGTGTTTCAGTAATGGAGACAGGGTGTGTGTGTTTCAGTGATGGAGACTGTATGTGCATGTGTGTGTTTCAGTGATGGAGACTGTATGTGCGTGTGTGTGTTTCAGTGATGGAGACTGGGTGTGTGTGTTTCAGTGATGGAGACTGTGCGTGTGTGTTTCAGTAATGGAGACTATGGGTGTGTGTGTTTCAGTGATGAAGACTGTATGTGCGTGTGTGTGTTTCAGTAATGGAGACTATGGGTGTGTGTGATTCAGTGATGGAGACTGTATGTGTGTGTGTTTCAGTGATGGAGGATTTCACCAAGGTTCTGTGTGAGCTGCATCAGGCCTACGTTCAGCACATGATGTCGCCCGGCAACAAGCCAGGTCAGTCTCCTTCAAAGCGTCTTGTGTCTCCACTTTTGGTTACTTCATCTTGTTTGCTTCTTGTTTTTTTTGCCAACAGTTTATTTTCACATTTTATTGAATTGTTCTCATTTTATTGTAGAGTTAAGTTTCAATTGCTTTGTGTTGGCAGCAGGAAAGTAGAAAGGGAGAGTATTACATGAACAGTTAGAAGAGAACAAGAAGAGACTTGGAGCGTCTGCAGTACAAAAGGGCACTGTTGTGGTGTTGTTGAGAGATAAAGAACAAAACATGGGTGCTGTACAGGTCAATTCCAATAGAAAGAGATGAGCAAGGAGAGAGCCATACATACCAGGGAGGAAGCTCTATCCTGTCTTGAAAAGCCCTGTCTACTGTTTCATGGAGGATACGGGAGTGTGTGTAAAATGGAGCTAGACCATATTTGATGGAGCTAGACCATAATTTGACTTTTCCATTACTGATTAGTACTGTTCACATCCACTATGTTGGCTTGTACTGTTAACTATGGCACATCCATTATGTTGGCCTGTACTGAGAACTAGGGCACATCCACTATGTTGGCTTGTACTGTTAACTATGGCAAATCCACTATGTTGGCCTGTACTGAGAACTAGGGCACATCCACTATGTTGGCTTGTACTGTTAACTATGGCAAATCCACTATGTTGGCCTGTACTGAGAACTAGGGCACATCCACTATGTTGGCTTGGACTGCTAACTATGGCAAATCCACTATGTTGGCCTGTACTGAGAACTAGAGCACATCCACTATGTTGGCCTGTACTGAGAACTAGGGCACATCCACTATGTTGGCTTGTACTGTTAACTATGGCAAATCCACTATGTTGGCCTGTACTGAGAACTATGGCACATCCACTATGTTGGCCTGTACTGTTAACTATGGCACATCCACTATGTTGGCCTGTACTGAGAACTATGGCACATCCACTATGTTGGCCTGTACTGTTAACTATGACACATCCACTATGTCGGCCTGTACTGAGAACTATGGCACATGGAAGTGGAGGGAAAGCATAGGATGAATAGGCTGAAAAGAAAGAAACTTTTTATCAGCAGTTACAAAATGAGCTTTATTTTTCATACGAAATACCTTTGCTGATAAATATGCTTTTAGCACAATGACACAAGGACTGTTCTGGGTCATGTCACTCCCAGGGAGTACAGAGGGCTGATAAATATTCTCTTAGCACAAGGACTGTTCTGAGTCATGTCACTCCCAGGGAGTACAGAGGGCTGATAAATATTCTCTTAGCACAAGGACTGTTCTGAGTCATGTCACTCCCAGGGAGTACAGAGGGCTGATAAATATTCTCTTAGCACAAGGACTGTTCTGAGTCATGTCACTCCCAGGGAGTACAGAGGGCTGATAAATATTCTCTTAACACAAGGACTGTTCTGAGTCATGTCACTCCCAGGGAGTACAGAGGGCTGATAAATATTCTCTTAGCACAATGACACAATGACTGTTCTGAGTCATGTCACTCCCAGGGAGTACAGAGGGCTGATAAATATTCTCTTAGCACAATGACACAATGACTGTTCTGAGTCATGTCACTCCCAGGGAGTACAGAGGGCTGATAAATATTCTCTTAGCACAATGACACAAGGACTGTTCTGAGTCATGTCACTCCCAGGGACTACAGAGGGAATAGAGAGCTAGCTTGGTGGAGAAAGTCACTCCTAGTCATAAAGTCTAAATAATGCATATTATTTCCACACTTAAAGTTGTTGACAGTGACATTTGAGCACATTTAAAGATAATCCACTGGAACAGAATGTGTGTTGTGTTTTCATATTCTGCCTTGGTGTTCATCGTCTTTATTCTTGAAGTTTGTTGATATTGGATATGTTGAAATACTTGTTTGTTTGGGTGTAAGAAGATAAAATGCTGGTGCTTGGCAACAGATGATAATGTGATTTTGTCCAAATCAGACTTTACAGACACTTGAACTGTGTTTATTTCTGACACCGGAAAACTTGACCAGATACAACCCTGTACATTATCAATACAGCATACTTCCACTAACTCGCGGTCTTTGGGGTCCAAAGATTTTTGATCGCGATATATCCGATTCGCGATGCAGTTTGGGGTCCAATTAAAGGGAAGAAACCGCGTTCTCTTCTGAGTCCGAGAAAAACGCGGTTATTTCCCTTGTTGGTCGCAAAAAGCCTGTGAGCGTCACGTTGGCGTGTGTGCGTTTGCCGTGTGAGTGTGTATGTGCGTGCGTGTGTGCGCACGCACGCACGCCTGGCATGTGGTTGTGCTACAATGTTCATGTGTATGTGTTACTGCGTTTCTCGCAAGTGTGACGCTTCTGTTGGCAACTAAGTTCTCAAAAGATTAACTGCGATGACACGTTTTCTTTTATCAGCAGATGACGATTTCTTTTCTTTTTTCTCCGACTCATACGTCGTCACAAACTTACTAGTTATCAGACACAGACACAGACGTACACTGTACGCGTATAACAAACTTACTAGTTATCAGACACAGACACAGACGTACACTGTACGCGTATAACAAACTTACTAGTTATCAGACACAGACACAGACGTACACTGTACGCGTATAGCCACTCACTGCTGCACGCACACACACTAACTGACAATGAACAGAGCGCAAGCCATGGTGAATTACCACATTATTTTATTTCGTTTGGAAACGCGCACTTTAGTTGTGTCCGTTACATGGATAAACCTTTTTGTTTTGCTTTGTGTGAGTCTGAGTTGACACGCGTTTTGTCTTTGGCAGAAAGCATGTAGATTTCTTCTTTGATTGTTTGCTTTTTCTGCCACCTGCTGAAGCACTTCATGGCGCCTGTAGAAAATCCGGGGCGTCTAGCTGAGATCGCGATTAGCGGGACTCGAGTGTTAAATTGCATGCCTGACTAGATTGCAGAAGACTGAAGCGCAGTTTAAGCACTTGATTGGCGCCTGTGGCCACCCGGACCGTCTAGCAGAGATCGCAATTAGCTGGACTCGAGTGTTCAACTGCACGCCTGACTGGCCATACTGACTGGTCAGACACTTAACCCAGGGCCGGACTACCGGGGGGGTTATGGGGGTTGCCCCCCCAACCCCCCCCAGCCTAAACATGTACCTCACTTATTTAAAACATTTTTGAGTCACTTGAGAAAAAGTGACTCTATGTAATCGGTCAGTGTTAGTCTGTCCGGCCGGCCGTCCGTAGACACCACCTTAACGTTGGACTTTTCTCGGAAACTATCAAAGCGATCGGGCTCATATTTTGTTTAGTCGTGACCGCCAATGACCTCTACACTTTAACGATGGTTTCGTTGACCTTTGACCTTTTTCAAGGTCACAGGTCAGCGTCAAAGGAAAAATTAGACATTTTATATCTTTGACAAAGTTCATCGGATGTGATTGAAACTTTGTAGGATTATTCTTTACATCAAAGTATTTACATCTGTAGCCTTTTACGAACGTTATCAGAAAAACAAGGGAGATAACTAGCCTTTTCTGTTCGGCAACACACAACTTAACGTTGGGCTTTTCTCGGAAACTATAAAAGTGACCGGGCTCAAATTTTATGTGAACGTGACTCATTGTGTTGTGAATAGCAATTTCTTCCTGTCCATCTGATGCCTCATATAATATTCAGAACTGCGAAAGTGACTCGATCGAGCGTTTGCTCTTCTTGTTTATTATTGCTTATTTTATGCCGTTTCATGCAAGGACGACCATTTTCCTATCTCAGAATATGACCTACCCATCAGCTGCCCCCTGACCCCCACAAAAGGCTCTGCCCCTTGACCCTGCCAGGGGGAACATCCCCCTGGACCACCACTGGCAACCATCCTCTTAGCCTAGTCCGGCCCTGTAACCTCTATAGGCACGTGGCCAATTTGACGATACCGATCGTGGCATGAAAGTTCTTGACTGAGTGGGGCACGTGCGCGTGAAAGGTTTGTTTTTCTTTTGTTCGCAGGTCTCGATCAACCCGTAATGTACACAACCTGAAAACACACATACACGTAGAACACTATTTGGAGAGAAAGAGAGAGAGACTGATCAGATGAAATGACAATTTACTGCATGATGAAAGGCCATCGGACCCAGAGAGAGATAGTGTGGTTATGATAGAACATTTTTTCATGATCTGTACTATTTTTTGGCCTTTACGTGACTAATTTTTTTGAGTCACTTGAGAAAAAGTGACTATGTAATCGGTCAGTGTTAGTCTGTCCGTCCGGCCGGCCGTCCGTAGACACCACCTTAACGTTGGACTTTTCTCGGAAACTATCAAAGCGATCGGGCTCATATTTTGTTTAGTCGTGACCTCCAATGACCTCTACACTTTAACGATGGTTTCGTTGACCTTTGACCTTTTTCAAGGTCACAGGTCAGCGTCAAAGGAAAAATTAGACATTTTATATCTTTGACAAAGTTCATCGGATGTGATTGAAACTTTGTAGGATTATTCTTTACATCAAAGTATTTACATCTGTAGCCTTTTACGAACGTTATCAGAAAAACAAGGGAGATAACTAGCCTTTTCTGTTCGGCAACACACAACTTAACGTTGGGCTTTTCTCGGAAACTATAAAAGTGACCGGGCTCAAATTTTATGTGAACGTGACTCATTGTGTTGTGAATAGCAATTTCTTCCTGTCCATCTGATGCCTCATATAATATTCAGAACTGCGAAAGTGACTCGATCGAGCGTTTGCTCTTCTTGTTTAATTTTTTTTTTAAAGGTCGGTCCTGTTTTTTTCGGGGTCTAAAAGGTCTCCGCGATATAGCCGAATTCGCGATTTAGTGGACCGCAAGTTAGTGGAAGTCTGCTGTAGTTGTCAATTAATATGTTACTATACTGTAAGAAATCACTGATGTAATGCTTCTCTGCATTGATTTTTCCCTGCATTTATTGCATCTTGTATATTGAATCTTTTAGTCTTCTTTATATTCCTATGGTTAACAGTTTTTATTCTTAACTGATTTATTACGTCACTATTCTTCTGTCGTTTTGGGGGAATGGGCTGATAAAAGTTGTTATGGTGGAATGGGCTGATAAAAGTGGTTTTGGGGGAATGGGCTGATAAAAGTTGTTTTGGGGGAATGGGCTGATAAAAGTTGTTTTGGGGGAATGGGCTGATAAAAGTTGTTTTGGGGGAATGGGCTGATAAAAGTTGTTTTGGGGGAATGGGCTGATAAAAGTTGTTTTGGGGGAATGGGCTGATAAAAGTTGTTTTGGGGGAATGGGCTGATAAAAGTTGTTTTGGGGGAATGGGCTGATAAAAGTTGTTTTGGGGAATGGGCTGATAAAAGTTGTTTTGGGGGAATGGGCTGATAAAAGTTCTTTTGGGGGAATGGGCTGATAAAAGTTGTTGTTTAGTTTCTATTTTCCACTTGAATAATTGTTATTTTGTTTAGCTTTTTTTTCAGTATGATGAAGATATGATACTGTTGTAATGTAGGTTTTTAGTATGATGAAGATATGATACTGTTGTAATGTAGGTTTTTAGTTTAAAGTGTCTGTAGATATGAACCCTTTCATCTCCAATGTTCTTTTCAATGTTGTTACCTGCAATACAATCTTTTGTCTCTTTCATGGTAGCTGTATTTTCTTCAGCTGTTTTTATTTAACGCTTTTTTTAACATTCAGTAAATGCTTGACTGAATAATAGCGGCATAAATTGTAAATATAATGTTTACATTTTAGGGATACTGTGTATAGTTCTGAAAGCTAAAAAGTAATGATGGTGTCAGCGTTTTAAACTGACACGGCCTTGTTTGAAGGAACCACAAGAACTTGCCTACAATTATTTCTACATTCTTATACCTTGTTTTAACCATTCTCTTCAACATTTTGAAACCAGTTTTTTTCCGTAAAACGGTAAAAGTCTTCATAACTACAAAGTATGATTTTAATTTGTTTATGCTGCTATGCATTAGATAGGCAACAAATGTGGTGTAAATTGAGTAATACAGTAGCATGAGATAGGCAACAAATGTGGTGTAAATTGAGTAAGGCCCCCCCCAAAAAATAGTCTGTTTACGGTATCCCGACCGACCCTATCTTTTCGCGCGACCCAAGACTTTTTGGCATTTGGGAAAAGAAGAAAAAATGAATAAGATAGGCAACAAATGTGATGTAAATTGAGTAATACAGTAGCAGGGTTTGTGAATGCAGTGTAACGTTAGGCCAAGGACATGTGCTATCTCTTTCTACCAGGTTCCAGCATCCCCTGAAAAAGCTTTCTTCTTTTGATCTCTCAATCTCTTTCTGCTGTTAACCATTGTGGCTGTACTACTGTTAGTGTTGCTAGCAGTCAGGATGTTTGTTGTACAGCTCACTCTTGATCATTTTTGATTTGTTGACTTTTCAGGCGGAGGGCAGTTTCTAAGATAGAAAGAAGCAAAGTCGCAAAGCCCTATCTTCCAAACAAGAGGAGTAAAGAGACACTGGGTATTTGACCAGCACAGCCTGTGCTTTACCACCAGACAAGCGCACACACTTGACACAAAATGCAACCCCCAAATAGCCACTCACTCTACCACACAAGTGGAACACACCGCAAAACCACAAAACACTTTGTGAAGACAAAACCAAATTGTGAGCAGTTCCTTTCCAGGCCCAGAAGTGGGCAGTCTTTCTGTCTGTCGCTGTCTTTCCTCCCTTCTCTGTTTTGCGCGCGCTGTGTGGGCTCGGTCTGTCATCCATGCTCTGTGGCATCTGTCTGTCATCCATGCAGTGGGGCTATGGTGGGGGGAGTTTTCTCTATCTCAAGCTACTCCTATTTCTTTCCATCAGGGTTGCTTTCACACTGTCAAATGTCACATTGCCTTGATTGTTCTTTATGTCTGTCACTATGTCTTTCCCTGCCTAACATTTTTCCCCAAACCCATGCATCAAAACTGTTCTTCTTTCTTCCCCCTCTTGCTGTTTTTACTTTTTATACCTCCTGTCTTTTCTTCTAGTTTTTGTCTCTAATTGGCTTGGCTACTTGTTGAATTGGATCTACTTGACCATTGCCATCATTGTTTGTGCGTGTGTGTGGTGTGTACTGTGTCCCTGCAGGAAGGGCTACCATGCATTGTGTGTCTCTCTCTCCACTCCACCCTCCTACTTTTTCACTTTGCTCTCTTCTATTTTGCTCACAAAGCTATCTAACTAAAAAAAGGAACTAGTAGATACATTCTAATCAAAACAAGCACACACTGCACACACTCATCTGTTAGAAAGATCATCGCTTGAAAACTTATCACTACAAATAAATGTTTTCCGAGCTAGCAGGATTCAGGAAATGTATATAAAAAAGAATGCAAATGCAAACATACAATCACATACACCAAGCAATAATTTATAAAAAAAATCCTTGCTTTGTTTAAAGGTGAACATGCTCCAATCAAGTAATGTTCAACACGAGAACAAGTGACACACAACTGATGAATCAAACAATTGGCATACATGATCTGTTGGTCTAAATACTAACTGATAAATAAAACAATGAGACTGGCATACACGATCTGTTTGTCTAAATACTAACTGATAAACAAGACAATGAGACTGGCATACACGATCTGTTTGTCTAAACTAGCAGTGCTCAGTAAGCAGACAGTGGCACAAAGTGTGCGTCAGGCAGACACACACCCACCACAGACTGACTGTATCTCCTCACCCATGCTGCTCGCTCGCTGTCTGTCCCTGTGGTGTAGACCTAGTGTGCTTGCTAGACATGTTAGCAGTGTTAGGGGCGCAGTGTTGAACGGTGTGGTGTGTGTGTGCAGGACTGCTGGGACCAGCCCCCTCCCTGCCCATGAGTCCCATGATGAACCCTCACCTGCAGATGGGACTCATCACCATGCTGGTCCTACACATCCACGCTGAGAAGAAGGAGCCTGTACGTTGCCACCTTATTTTCTTGTCTTTTATCGCATGTGCAGTCATGTACTGTGTGGTTTGTGTGTGTGTGTGTGTGTTTCTGTGTAAGGAAAAGAAAAGAATAGAGCCAGTCAGCAAGGTTTTGGTGTGGTGTTACTGTCATGCAGTGATGTATAGTGTGTGTGTGTGTGTGTGTGTGTGTAAAGTGCGGTTCACATGGCCGACTTGCAACCAACTTGTGACCAACTTTCAAGCGATTTTTGTCGGCGGCAAGTCAAATCAAAATCGCTGCCCACTTGAACCTCACAAACTAGTTTTAAGCGGCGAGTCTCGCCAGACTCAGCCTTTCGGAGTTGTCCTCTTTGTTTTGCGGAGAAGGGAAGGCTAGAGCCACAGAGGTGTATACAGTAGAACCCCCTGTTTACCACTTTGGAAAAACCTTGAAAATTAGGTCGTAAAAAGGGGGGGTCTTAAAAGGGGGGTTTGAGTTTTTGGCCGGTCGGTCATGAATTTGGTTGCAGTGTATGTACTGTCATGTTTACACACAAACACACAGTTGCAGTTTACTGTCATATCAAAACACACACACCCAAACATTACAGCAGAACAACTTGAACTCAAATTTCAAAGAAAATTTACTCATGGCGTAATGCTCGCTCCCCGCTGAGTGAAGCACATTTGACATTGTGGCGCAACCAGTAAAATCCGAATGTCCTAACTCGATAGAAAGCATAACGACTTTTCTCCCGAATCATCTTTCCGCTCACATGAATGATTCGTCGCCTTGCATCGCTAAACTTGACCACGATCGTTGAGTTCTTCGTACGGGCTCCTCCCTTTGCGTACTTTCGCTTCGCTATCCATTTCACCATCAAGATAACACAGAGTCATTATCCTTGACGACACACAGGATTTTCGTATTCCCGACTCCCAAGGAAGTCGCCGCGGATTGCCACTTCGCTCGATTAGCGATTACTTTATTAGCTCTCTACTCAAGAGTCGGCGCTTTTCTTTTTCTTTCGCGAATCTTCGTTTGTCAACAAGACAGTCGTCGTGACAAGATAGCGTGCAGAAAAAAACCCTGATGTATCAGGATCTTGCGCGCGGGAGATTTCGTTTTTGACTCACATGCAAAGCAAAAGTGAGTCTATGTACTCACCCGAGTCGTCCGTCCGTCCGTCCGTCCGTCCGTCCGTCCGTCCGGACGTCCGTCCGGAAAACTTTAACGTTGGATATTTCTTGGACACTATTCAGTCTATCAGTACCAAATTTGGCAAGATGGTGTATGATGACAAGGCCCCAAAAAACATACATAGCATCTTGACCTTGCTTCAAGGTCAAGGTCGCAGGGGCCATAAATGTTGCCTAAAAAACAGCTATTTTTCACATTTTTCCCATTTTCTCTGAAGTTTTTGAGATTGAATACCTCACCTATATATGATATATAGGGCAAAGTAAGCCCCATCTTTTGATACCAGTTTGGTTTACCTTGCTTCAAGGTCAAGGTCACAGGAGCTCTTCAAAGTTGGATTGTATACATATTTTGAAGTGACCTTGACCCTGAACTATGGAAGATAACTGTTTCAAACTTAAAAATTATGTGGGGCACATGTTATGCTTTCATCATGAGACACATTTGGTCACATATGATCAAGGTCAAGGTCACTTTGACCCTTATGAAATGTGACCAAAATAAGGTAGTGAACCACTAAAAGTGACCATATCTCATGGTAGAAAGAGCCAATAAGCACCATTGTACTTCCTATGTCTTGAATTAACAGCTGTGTGTTGCATGACCTTGGATGACCTTGACCTTGGGTCAAGGTCACATGTATTTTGGTAGGAAAAATGTGTAAAGCATGTGAGTCGTATGGGCTTTGCCCTTCTTGTTCCCATTTTCTCTGAAGTTTTTGAGATTCAATACCTCACCTATATATGATATATAGGGCAAAGTAAGCCCCATCTTTTGATACCAGTTTGGTTTACCTTGCTTCAAGGTCAAGGTCACAGGAGCTCTTCAAAGTTGGATTGTATACATATTTTGAAGTGACCTTGACCCTGAACTATGAAAGATAACTGTTTCAAACTTAAAAATTATGGGGGGCACATGTTATGCTTTCATCATGAGACACATTTGGTCACATATGATCAAGGTCAAGGTCACTTTGACCCTTATGAAATGTGACCAAAATAAGGTAGTGAACCACTAAAAGTGACCATATCTCATGGTAGAAAGAGCCAATAAGCACCATTGTACTTCCTATGTCTTGAATTAACAGCTTTGTGTTGCATGACCTTGGATGACCTTGACCTTGGGTCAAGGTCACATGTATTTTGGTAGGAAAAATGTGTAAAGCATGTGAGTCGTATGGGCTTTGCCCTTCTTGTTATTTCTTCGCGCGATAGTTGGAGGAGCGAGAGCCGCCATGTTGTGTTTTCGTCTGCTCGAAATATGCGCAAAAGTCGTAAATCGTCCCAAAAAGCTCGGTCGTAAGTCGCGTTTTGTGTCATTATCCTTGACGATACACAGGATTTGCATCTTCCCGACTCGTAAGGAAGTCGCAGCGGATTCTATCGTGCGCGAGATTTAGTTTTTTTTTCGTCTCGCGATAGTTCGAGGAGCAAGAGCCGCTATGTATTGTTTTCGTCTGCTCGACTACAAATGCGCGAAAGTCGTAACTCATCCCCAAAAGCTCGGTCGTAAGTCGCGTTTTGGGGTGAGTCGTTCACTGGGGGTTCATTATCTAGTAGAATGCATCCGTGGTAGCAAAATCGGTCGTAAAAAGGGGGTGGTCGTAAACAGGGGGGTCGCTAAGGGGGAGATCTACTGTACGTCTATATTTGACTCTGGCTAGAGCTAACCAATCAGTAAGCGCGATAAGAAAAGTCTGGTGAGTCACGGCTGAGTCGGGCAGTGCTCAAATGGGTTTTGGAGTCTGGCACGAGTCGCTGGGGCTGTTCACATGGCAGACTTTTTGCCAATTCGGCCTCAACGACTCGGGAGCCATTTTCAAACAACTAAAGTTGGTTGCAAGTCTGCCATGTGAAGAGCACTTAAGAGAAGTGACCAGTCGGTGAGGCATTGGCCTTTCTGTCTTGCTTACTGTACAGGTTGTTTAAGAAGATTTGATTTATGTTGATTTGTTTTATTTCTGCGCTATTGTAAATTGTCAACTGACATTCCAAATATGAGATCAGTAAACTAAATTTGCTGACATGTACAAGCAGAGGCCACAAGAATGACGATCCTTGGCTTGTAGTGGGGACTCCTCATTTCTCTTCCAAAACTTGGATAGCACCATTGAGAAGAGGCCAGACACTTGTGTTTTAAACCATGATCATGGATGGTTGAGCTTTTTGTTGATGTCATGCAAGCCCTTGGAGAAAGTAGAAAGCATGGGATAGGACGTTGTGAGCATGTGCTTGTTGTGTTTCAGTTCACTGGCATGCTGGCCAAACAGCTCAACACCTTGAGTGACACGCCCGCCACAGCTCTGGTAAGTTCACAACATATCTCTGTCTATGTTTGTGTGTATGGGTACCTACATTGTCTTCACTTTGTACTGGAAAAGAGTTTGGCTTGTTAGAAACCTGTTTGCCAGGTGTGAGACTGAAATTTGATCAAATACAAAAATACAACAGGAGCTCTCAAAAAATAATCTTGTGGAGAAAGTGCGTCTCTGTGTGTGTAGTTCTTTTGGTAACTACTGTGCCCTTCTCTTTGGAAGAAGCTGTTAATTGTCATTGTGTGTTGTGTGTTGTGATGAGTGCTGTTAATTGTCATTGTGTGTTGTGTGTTGTGATGAGTGCTGTTAATTGTCATTGTGTGTTGTGTGTTGTGATGAGTGCTGTTAATTGTCATTGTGTGTTGTGTGTTGTGATGAGTGCTGTTAATTGTCATTGTGTGTTGTGATGAGTGCTGTTAATTGTCATTGTGTGTTGTGTGTTGTGATGAGTGCTGTTAATTGTCATTGTGTGTTGTGATGAGTGCTGTTAATTGTCATTGTGTGTTGTGTGTTGTGATGAGTGCTGTTAATTGTCATTGTGTGTTGTGATGAATGCTGTTAATTGTCATTGTGTGTTGTGTGTTGTGATGAGTGCTGTCTAACAGTGTGACTGGTATTTCAGAGTGCGGACAGCAGCAAGAAGCCGTCCATCCTGGGCGACCCCCTGACGGCGCAGGCCAACATCCTGCTGACCAACCTGAAGCAGCAGCTGAACCAGGTGGCGGTGACGGAAGATAAGAAGGACGTCACCGCCTCCACCAGCCCCGCCGTTATCTCCATCATGAACAAGTTCGTGCAGAACGCACGCTTTCTCAACCTCAGGTACGTGCAACCACCCAATAACAAAGTGTTTTGGGGGGGTTGGTAGGCATCCTTCAGTCTCAGGAGACCATTGATTTGCTGCCTTGGTTCTGTTGCAGCTTTGGGTATGGCTGGACTTTGGGGTAGATGATATTTCATTCAGGAATAAGAAAACGCAAAGAAAACTTTTCATTGTACATAAACATGGACATTTTTCTTTTGGTTCAAAAGATTGTCCCATCATTTGTTTTACAAAACTTCGTTATTGAGATGGAGATACAAGGGATATGTAGTGACACAATAGGGGAAATCAGAATGGCATGTAGGTCAAATCTGCTGTGAATCTTGAAGGCAGTGGTGCTGAGATTGAGAAGCTGTAGCAGGAACACAGTGTGTTGACGTGAGCGTGATAGACAGAGAGAAACGGTGGCATCTTCGTGTTGTGACAGGAGATGCGTGCAGAAGGAGTGCCTTGCAAACCATTTCCTTGCCAGTTGCCATGATTGATTTTGTGTGTTTAGCCTGCTGGTGAACCTGGGCCAGGTGTTGATGGGGATTTTGTGTGTTTAGCCTGCTGGTGAACCTGGGCCAGGTGTTGATGGGGATTTTGTGTGTTTAGCCTGCTGGTGAACCTGGGCCAGGTGTTGATGGGGATTTTGTGTGTTTAGCCTGCTGGTGAACCTGGGCCAGGTGTTGATGGGGATTTTGTGTGTTTAGCCTGCTGGTGAACCTGGGCCAGGTGTTGATGGGGATGCAGGCCACCAACCAGCTGGACTCCCCCGTGGCTCAGGCCGCCGCTGCCGCCGCCACCTCCCTGGCCAGACACACCGCCGCCAACATCCTCAACGCCCCGGGCTCCGGCAAGGGGTTGCTAGGCGACGTGCCCAAGCCCAGCCCCAATCCGGCCGCCATGCGCTTCATGCAGACGCTGGAGGTGGTGGCGTCGCAGAAGCTGGGGGGTCAGAACCAGGGCTTCCTGTCGGCCCTCATGAGCAACATTAACACCAACCACAGCACCATGGGCAACATCGAGAAGAAGACCTCTCTCCTGGGGGACGCACCCGCACGCTCACAGCAACGCGGCCAGGACTCGCAGGGGGGAGCGGGCATGGGTGGTGGAATGGGGGGCATGGGTAGTGGAATGGGAGGAGGCATGGGTGGAGGAATGGGAGGAGGCATGGGTAGTGGAATGGGAGGAGGCATGGGTGGAGGAATGGGTGGAGGAATGGGAGGAGGCATGGGTGGAGGAATGGGGAACATGGGGGGTGGTGGAATGGGGGGGATGGGTAGTGGAATGGGAGGTATGGGGAACATGGGTGGTGGTGGAATGGGGGGTGGTGGAATGGGGGGTGGTGCAATGGGGGGTGGTGGGGGAATGGGGAACATGGGGGGAGGTGGTGGAATGGGAGGCATGGATGGAATGGGGGGAATGGGTAACATGGGCATGGGAGGTATGGGTCAGCAGGGAGGTATGGGTCAGCAGGGAGGTATGGGTCAGCAGGGAGGCATGGGTCAACAGGGGGGGATGGGAATGGGGGGTGCAGCAGGCAAGGGGGGGTGGGGTAGCCCCATGGGTCAGGGTGGAGCGGGTCGCGGGGCCAGCTTGTTGGGACCTGGTGGTAACACCAGCTTGCTGGGGCCTGGCGGCAACACCAGCTTGCTGGGGCCTGGCGGCAACACCAGCACTACCAGTGGTGGTGCCGGTGCTAGTAACAAGGCAGAGAGCTACTCCACCTTCGGCAACTACAGCGGCGGCTACGGGGTGAGAACTGCTGCCTTGGTCTGCCTCTTTCTCTATGTCTCATAGTAGTACTGCTGGTGTTGTTCTCTCTGTCCACCTGGATCACTTGCTGATAGTTACTAAGGTGACTGTTTTGTTGTTGAATGATGAAAAGACGCGGCAAAGTAAATAACAGTTTCGTTGAGGCCGTTGGTAATGAAGTTAAAACTCTGTGATTGGTTCATACAAAACAAATCATGTGGAACTTGGACAGTATGCTCATCGGTATCTGCTTGATTGTCAGAGTTGTAAATAGTCAAAGTAGCTAGGACTGAATTTGAGTGTTCAAGAAAACAACAACCAACACTAAAGAAATAAGTTAGCTTGTGTTTGAGCCATGTGATAAAATATGACATGGTAAAACATTGTATTTATGTCTGTGACCGGCCTGTGTCTTTCAGGATATGGGTGGCTATGGAGGCGGCTATACTACTGAGGAGTACAGCCAGTTTGGCCAGGTCAGTGGTCAATACAGGGAGGGTACTTACTTTGTACAGTGGTCAATACAGGGAGGGTACTTACTTTGTACAGTGGTCAATACAGGGAGGGTACTTACTTTGTACAGTGGTCAATACAGGGAGGGTACTTACTTTGTACAGTGGGCTGATTGTCAAAAGGAGAGAGAAGATGGATATTGTACATGGGGATACAGACACTGAAAAGTGAAGTGCAGTTGTCGTGTTGTCAACACAGGAAGAAAGGAGAGTGCGCTTGCTGTTATGTCTGTTGCGTTAGATGTGAGAGAAAGAAACCGACAGATCGGAGTGACTGTAGTGTTTGGTGCGTCATAGACTGAATGGCTCTTGTTCAAGTAGTGTTGACTGCCTGTCAGTGTCTTGACAGCTGTTGTCTGTTTGGTGCAGGGTGACTACAGCGCTGGTGGCTATGGAGACGGCAGCATGTACAGCGGTGGTGACCAGGTGAGATTACACTCGTTTTGTTCCTTGGCACGCTGGCTTCTTTCAGTCGGGCAGATGACAGCTTTTAGCGTAAAGCAGAAATAGAGCATCTTGTGTGAACATTGGACTTGTGATCCAGACAGTGGAGAGCTTTTGTCAAAGAAACGTTTATAGGTTCTCCAGTCTTATTGGTTTATCTGTCAGGTACAAGGCTTGGGGGGAGCAACAGATTTACAGGCACTGCAGTCTTGGTAATAGCGAAGGACGCGAGAAAGCCTGATAAACACTTAAATTCTATCCCACGTTAAAAGGGAAAGGTTAAAAACAGTTGATCTGTCAACTTGAACAATGAAGACTTGTAATCATGCATGGTGATGTGTCATGACTTGAACACTGTGTGTGATCGTGTGTGTGCAGTCTGGTTACAATTATGGAAACTACGGCGGCGGCTATGGGACAACCCAGGACTCGTACAACTTCCAGGGCACTGCTGATTACAGCAGTGGGGTAAGGACATGCACCATCGCTTGCTTGACACACTCTGTCGCTTGCTTTACACACTCTCATCTCTGTCTTCCTCGTCTGTCTCAATCAAGCTGCCGGTGTGCACTGCTTACCCGAACAAACACACAGAAACAAATAGTCCTTTTTCTCTTACTTGGTAATGGCCTTTCAAAGTGTCCACAGCCGCTTAGTTGTCTGTGAGAACTGACACTTGTTTAGTCGGGGATTGGCAGGGGCAGTGCTATATATCATTATATGTTTCCTCAACTGAAGTGTGTTTGTCTATAACTTGAAAAGTGACAGTACTGTGGGCTAGCCCAGCACAACTGGCTACATTACAACATGCAGTCATGGAGGTGGAGACGGTAGCTATAGTTCTACTTTAGCCCAGCACAACTGGCTACATTACAACATGCAGTCATGGAGGTGGAGACGGTAGCTATAGTTCTACTTTAGCCCAGCACAACTGGCTACATTACAACATGCAGTCATGGAGGTGGAGACGGTAGCTATAGTTCTACTTTAGCCCAGCACAACTGGCTACATTACAACATGCAGTCATGGAGGTGGAGACGGTAGCTATAGTTCTACTTTAGCCCAGCACAACTGGCTACATTACAACATGCAGTCATGGAGGTGGAGACGGTAGCTATAGTTCTACTTTAGCCCAGCACAACTGGCTACATTACAACATGCAGTCATGGAGGTGGAGACGGTAGCTATAGTTCTACTTTAGCCCAGCACAACTGGCTACATTACAACATGCAGTCATGGAGGTGGAGACGGTAGCTATAGTTCTACTTTTGCTTTTGCTTGGTTTGGAGGGGTAAGGAGTTATTGTGGAAATGGGTTCATTTCAGTAGTTTGAATACAGACCTGTTTCTTTGATTCTGTACTTGGCATGACTGTGTTAGGACAGCAGTGTCTGGAGTGGAGGGTTGGATGCCATTTGATGGGTTTCTCTTTCCACAGAACTTTGGGGACTACACTGGGGGCTACAATACCAACACAGGGACAGGCAACAACACCTTTACCTTTGGTGCTCAGAACCAGCAGGGAAACTACCAGGTAACTGGCCACTCTGGCTCACATCAGTCACACCTGCCTTTACACTTTGCTCAATGGTGTCAACATACCACTAGAGGATGTTCTATGTTGTATGGTTGCTTTCTTTATCCAGGTGTTTTGCTTTGCTGGATGGGAATTTTCTGTCCTTTTTAAATAGCAATGTGTATGCTAGCAGACATGAAAAGAAAGATAAAAGTCAAGGTGTCCTATTATTATATACAATATTCATAAATTGTTGAAAAAACCTCTGTTTAAACCAATGTGTCCTATCTGTGCTGACAGACGCAGACTGACGTGTGTGCTGACTGTCCTTGACCTTTGTGTGTGCAGGACGGGACTCGGGGTTTTGGCGGGGGAGGGGGCGGGGGCGGGGGCGGGGCGGGGAACACGTGGGGAGGGGGGATGCAAGGTGGCACTAGCGCTACAGCCACAGGCATGGGCCAGTCACAGGGCATGCGAAGCAATATGACCATTTCAAAAAACTTGTCTGGCGGGGGCGCGGGGCCCGGGGGGGGAGGGGTTGGGGCTGGGGGGGCCCAAGGGGCGGGGCCAGCTTTTGGTAGCGCCACCAACACCCAGGGGGGGACCTATGGGGGGGCAGGCGGAGGAGTGGGGGGCAGGCAGGGCTTGCTAGACCCCCCCAGCGCTGCCATGAAGGGAGTGGCCACCACAGGCATGGGGGGAGGGTTTGGAGGCGCAGGGGGCGGAGCCATGGGGAGACAGATGGGAAACACCGACAGCTACCAGACAGCCGCCCCAACATCCAGCTACATGGGCTCCAACACCGCTGCCACCACTGGCATGGGCACCGCTGGGATGGGCTCCGCTGGGATGGGCTCCGCTGGGATGGGCTCCGCTGGGATGGGCACTGCTGGCATGGGCACTGCTGGCATGGGCACCGCTGGCATGGGTTCCTATGGCAACATGGGCTACGGCACCAACGACATGGTTGAGGGGTACAACACCACTACCGGTGCCGGCAGCTACGACGATACCGCTAACGGTAACGGCTACGGGGGCTACGGCAACAACATGGGCTACGGCAACTACAACCAGTCTGCAGGCTACGGCAACACAGCGGCTAACACTGGCTACGGCACTGCTGGGGCCGTCGGAGGTCTGCTCAACGCACCTGTAAGTCTGTCTGCCGGCTTGGCCTGCCTTGTGCACAGCTAACAATACAAACTTCTTACACAACAGAGAGAATTGTAGAACTTGATCAAATATTATTAACATAACTGAATCACACGTTACAGAACTTTGTGGCATGCACGGTTTGTAATGAAAGTTTATTTTGTGTGCATTCCTGTTGACCTGGTGTTGATATCTCATACTTAAAATATCAAGTACATGTATTATTTTTAGTAGTAGTTAAAACTGATCAGTCAGTCTATTTATCTTTGGCTTTTCCCCTGAATTCTGGCATGTTTTTTGAAGAAACCTAGGACAGTGGAACACCCTTTTAAGACATAAAAAATCTGAGAAAATCGCGTCTTAAAAAGGAGGGAGTATTAAAATGGGGGTACACAGACCTGGGAACCCATACGATTTCGCCGTATTTTGTTCGCATGATTGTCGAGAATACGCTCAGTACGGTCAGTGGGAAAAAAATACGACGAGAAAAATTCCTAGACTACTTTTCTTCACAAGCCCATCCTGAAGCCGATTCAGTATTTTGGCACATGATTACGTCACTATATTAGCCGCTGTCAAAAAAAATATAATCGGATCGTGTCAATCAATCAAAACAACCAGGCAAACGAAAGTACGGTATTTGGCGAAATCGGCTCTGAGAATAAACAAGTGAAACAAAGAAGAAAAGTGAAAAAGTTTGAAGAAAAATATCACACAAACACACACACAATTTCTAACCAACACACACATGTAGTCCTACCCGGAATAAGCTTTTTTGGGATGATTTACGACTTTTGTGCACATTTCGAGCAGACGAAAACACAACATGGCGGCTATCGCGAGACACAAAAAAACGAAATCGCGCGCGCGCGAGATCCTGATACATCCAGTGTTTCTCTGTACGCTTGTCACGACGACTTGTTGACAAACGAAGATTCGCGAATGAAAGAGAAAAGCGCCGAGTCTTGAGTAGAGAGCTAATAAAGTACCGGTAATCGCTAATCGAGCGAAATGAAAATCCGCGGCGACTTCCATTAGGTGAATGCTATTCAAGTTTAGGTAATGTTTTAGCTGCATCTTTTTATAAGCCGCAATGCGATTTTTTGTTGTTGTAGTCCGTCAAATACGGTACAGTTTTTGTCAGTAAAAATTGAAAAAAGCATTTGTTTTAAATGTACAGGTAAACTTAATTAACGGTGTGACGGACGCGCTTTAGGCATGTTTTAATCATGGATGTGCAAACGCTGTGTGGAGTACGCTCATTTTTTTGAAAATACACCAAGTTTGTTTGAGAATACTCAAAGTGCAAAACAGGGTTCCCAGGTCTGGGTACAGTTCAGAGACATCCTGCTTGTTGCCGCGCGGGCAGAGAAAATGTTCCCTCTTTATCTTCACCGCGCTGGCAACAAAACCCCTCACGCGGAGGTGTTTTCAGACAGGCCAGACACAGGTTGTCGCGGAGATGGGTAATATTACAGAGGTAATGAAGAGAAAGTGTGAGGTGTTTTCAGACAGGCCAGACACAGGTTGTGGCGGAGATGGGTAATATTACAGAGGTAATGAAGAGAAAGTGTGAGGTGTTTTCAGACAGGCCAGACACAGGTTGTGGCGGAGGTGGGTAATATTACAGAGGTAATGAAGAGAAAGTGTGAGATAACAAGGTCTTGAAAAGAAGGGAGTCTTAAAAGGGGCTTCCACTCAATCCCAGTGTATGTATGTATGTGTGTGTTAGAAAGAGTATTGACGCCCAGTGTGCGTTGTTTCAGGCCCAGCTGACGCCCGCAGGCACCAAGAGGAGCTACAGCCACCTGCTTCCCAAACCCGAGCCCAGCCCCGAGGGGGAGTACGTTGGTCAACACTCTCAGGGCCTGGGGGGGCACTACGAGAAGCGCGCGCGTCTCTTCTAGCTTGACAGGGACGACAGCGGGGGCTGACGGCACCGCGAAGAATGACTACTTGTGATGGTGCTGACACGGAGCCCTACCCCCACGGGAGTCGACCTCTGTCTACACTGTGCGTACAGGTGGAGCGGGCTGCTGTGCCAATCAAACCAGACCTCTCAGCCATTGCTCACAATCATTTGACTGTCCACGCTGCATTAGGCAATGTTAGTGCAAGTGTCTTTTGTACATGAACCAACTAGGACTTTGATTTATTTGACATTGTCTTTGTCACATTGTCTTTATTACATTGTTCAGTATTGCTTATTTGTCTCTGCTTGCTTCTCTTTGATAATCTTCTGTCTGTACACTCTGCTATGGTAGACTACAAAACAGGGCTGTACCACGCCACTTTCCACATTCACTGACAACTTTCTACAAAACTAGCATCATGCTCTTCTCTCTCATTTGTCACATATATAACCTGTCATAATAGATGTTGTTTTTTTAGCCTGTTTGTGTTGAAAGGGACAGTGGACAGTGACTGTGTGGTGTGATTCACTCTGATGTCCATGCCATGTCTAGCTGTTATGCGTGGTGTGATTCACTCTGATGTCCATGCCATGTCTACTAGCTGTTGTCATGTGTGGTGTGATTCACTCTGATGTCCATGCCATGTCTAGCTGTTATGCGTGGTGTGATTCACTCTGATGTCCATGCCATGTCTAGCTGTTGTCATGTGTGGTGTGATTCACTCTGATGTCCATGCCATGTCTAGCTGTTATGCGTGGTGTGATTCACTCTGATGTCCATGCCATGTCTGGCTGTTGTCATGTGTGGTGTGATTCACTCTGATGTCCATGCCATGTCTAGCTGTTATGCGTGGTGTGATTCACTCTGATGTCCATGCCATGTCTAGCTGTTGTCATGTGTGGTGTGATTCACTCTGATGTCCATGCCATGTCTAGCTGTTGTCATGTGTGGTGTGATTCACTCTGATGTCCATGCCATGTCTAGCTGTTGTCATGTGTGGTGTGATTCACTCTGATGTCCATGCCATGTCTAGCTGTTGTCATGTGTGGACAAGGTCAGATGAAGGGGAGAGTATTCTTTGGGTTCTACGCTTGCCCTGGACTTGGGGGAAAATATTAACATCATCAAATATCTATAAACAGACAGTGCCTGCAAACCTTTTTATCAAATGTTATCTTTTCAATTTATTTCACAGTTCATGTTGAATTTGCTTCATTTTACCACGTGTTCTTTTATGGTTACTTTGTGTGAGTGTTTGTGTGAGTGTTTGTGTAGGTTTTAGACAAAAAAGGACGGTTGTCATTGATGACTGTGCATCAACACTCTGTTCCCACTTGACAGTGTCGCTGTGTATTGTGACACTCGGTCTGTTTAGGTTCCTCTGAGGTGGAACTCCAAAGTAACATTGCTGGATTATTGATATCTGTTTAGGTTCCTCTGAGGTGGAACTCCAAAGTAACATTGCTGGATTATTGATATCTGTATTTTGATTGTCATTGTTAAAATGTTGTTACGTATTTCTTTGGGGAATCTTTTCTTTAGATCGATAGACAGTGTTCTTTTTTTTTAATCTAGAATGGTGTGTTTCATTGTGTGATTTGTTGTGAAGAGGGTAACGCAGGCCTTGAAGGAAAGCCATAGGATGTGAAGACGACAGAAGGTGAATTGTGTTGATATTGTGACCAGGACCTTGTTGCTTCACTCTGCACAGGGTTCTCTTGCTGTTGTCTTCACTCTTTGTTTAGAGGAACTGATTTATTGCTTTTCATGATTCCAATTGATTTGCTTATTTTACAATCAGGCCTTTCAGCCTTGAAATGATGATGAAAATGACAATAAATGTGCTTGTGGTTACTCACTTGTTGTGTTATACTGTGCCAGAGAGCAGACCTGGTTACTGTACGAAATTTGCGTACAATCTTACGAAATTGAAGACCGCTGTACGATTATACGCCAGACATTAAAATCATACGCAAAAAAAACCCCAAAAATTATAAAAAAATAAAAATTATATAAAAAAAAAATATTAAAAAAAAAAAAAAAAGTATGTAAGTCTGAAGAGGACTGTGTGAGCCTAGAAAGCAATGTGTAAAGAGGACTGTATGAGACCAGAAAATACTGACCAGTGCAGTGACAGAAATGAAGGGCTAACTCAATACTGCTGACAGCAGCTGATGCAAATTTTCCTCAGAGGTCAAAAATAAAAATTATGTTTTTCTATCATTCGTTTTGTGTCACATTTTCAAATATCTAATAGTGTATGGGTTTTTTTTTCTCAACAAAAATGTTTTAATTTACTTTCAGCACAAAATCTTTCTTACATGTATTTACAGTCTTTATATAATGGGGTTTGAGGGGGGAATAAAGCACAGTGTGTACCGCGAGAATGAATTCAGGGATGTTGCTACAAATTCATACCTATAGGACAAATGTCCTGAGTTCTTCAGCATTAATAGGACATTTGACCGCTTTCAGAAAGTGTAATAGGACATTATGAATTTGCGCCAAACAGCTTATAACACATTCCATGGAATTGTTCCAAAGTCATGCGCACACACACACACCCACGCGCGCGCGCTGTAGAACACGCACATAATATAGTACATACACCAACACAGTGTGCGTATAATGTTGTATTTGTTTAGTTTCAAAGAAACCACAAAAAAGAAACCAACATGAACTACTTTGATTACAAACTGCATGATTTGGATAAAAGTTGAAAAACTAAATGATCGGTTTGATCCAATGCTGATCTTTTGCAGGCTTTAGGTTTTTTTTTTCAGCGACATAATTCAGTGCTTCTTCTTGTATCGAAAGCAAAAGCAGACGACAAATTTAGTCAGTTGGAGTTGTCTCCCGTACTCCTGTAGCATGCACTGATCTAAAAATAATCCACAAACGGCGCATACCGCAAACGGTTCGGGAATTCCCGACAAAAGAAAAGATCCGCACGCGGCACTGGCAACTTCAGTGTCAGCTGAACACGAGAGCGTTCGGTCTTTTAGAAGATTTGTATCTTGAAATGAAAATTAACGAATATCGCGCTGTCCGAAGGAATGGAGTACATATCGGACAATGACCACGCTCAGGCTAAAACGATAGGACATCTGACCGACATACGGCAATGTGAATCGGACATTTGGGGATTTTCATCGTAAAATGTCCGATGTCCGACGCCTAACGACATCCCTGTGAATTGTACACCTTAAAATTCTGATTGTACACATTTTTAGCCTCATTTGTACACCAGGAAATTTTAGTGGTAATCAGGTCTGAGAGAGTGTCTCAGTCTGTGTGTGTGGTTACTCACTTGTTGTGTTATACTGTGCCAGAGAGTGTCTCAGTCTGTGTGTGTGGTTACTCACTTGTTGTGTTATACTGTGCCAGAGTGTCTCAGTCTGTGTGTGTGGTTACTCACTTGTTGTGTTATACTGTGCCAGAGTGTCTCAGTCTGTGTGTGTGGTTACTCACTTGTTGTGTTATACTGTGCCAGAGAGTGTCTCAGTCTGTGCATGTGGTTACTCACTTGTTGTGTTATATACTCTGCCAGAGAGTGTCTCAGTCTGTGTGTGTGGTTACTCACTTGTTGTGTTATACTGTGCCAGAGAGTGTCTCAGTCTGTGTGTGTGGTTACTCACTTGTTGTGTTATACTCTGCCAGAGAGTGTCTCAGTCTGTGTGTGTGGTTACTCACTTGTTGTGTTATACTCTGCCAGAGAGTGTCTCAGTCTGTGCGTGTGGTTACTCACTTGTGTTATACTGTGCCAGAGAGTGTCTCAGTCTGTGTGTGTGGTTACTCACTTGTGTTATACTGTGCCAGAGAGTGTCTCAGTCTGTGTGTGTGGTTACTCACTTGTGTTATACTGTGCCAGAGAGTGTCTCAGTCTGTGTGTGTGGTTACTCACTTGTTGTGTTATACTGTGCCAGAGAGTGTCTCAGTCTGTGTGTGTGGTTACTCACTTGTTGTGTTATACTGTGCCAGAGAGTGTCTCAGTCTGTGTGTGTGGTTACTCACTTGTTGTGTTATACTGTGCCAGAGAGTGTCTCAGTCTGTGTGTGTGGTTACTCACTTGTTGTGTTATACTGTGCCAGAGAGTGTCTCAGTCTGTGTGTGTGGTTACTCACTTGTTGTGTTATACTGTGCCAGAGAGTGTCTCAGTCTGTGTGTGTGGTTACTCACTTGTTGTGTTATACTGTGCCAGAGAGTGTCTCAGTCTGTGTGTGTGGTTACTCACTTGTTGTGTTATACTGTGCCAGAGAGTGTCTCAGTCTGTGTGTGTGGTTACTCACTTGTTGTGTTATACTGTGCCAGAGAGTGTCTCAGTCTGTGTGTGTGGTTACTCACTTGTTGTGTTATACTGTGCCAGAGAGTGTCTCAGTCTGTGCGTGTGGTTACTCACTTGTTGTGTTATACTGTGCCAGAGAGTGTCTCAGTCTGTGTGTGTGGTTACTCACTTGTGTTATACTGTGCCAGAGAGTGTCTCAGTCTGTGTGTGTGGTTACTCACTTGTTGTGTTATACTGTGCCAGAGAGTGTCTCAGTCTGTGTGTGTGGTTACTCACTTGTTGTGTTATACTGTGCCAGAGAGTGTCTCAGTCTGTGCGTGTGGTTACTCACTTGTTGTGTTATACTGTGCCAGAGAGTGTCTCAGTCTGTGTGTGTGGTTACTCGTTGTGTTATACTCTGCCAGAGAGTGTCTCAGTCTGTGTGTGTGGTTACTTGTGTTATACTCTGCCAGAGAGTGTCTCAGTCTCTGTGTGTGGTTACTCACTTGTGTTATACTGTGCCAGAGAGTGTCTCAGTCTGTGCGTGTGGTTACTCACTTGTTGTGTTATACTGTGCCAGAGAGTGTCTCAGTCTGTGCGTGTGGTTACTCACTTGTTGTGTTATACTGTGCCAGAGAGTGTCTCAGTCTGTGTGTGTGGTTACTCACTTGTGTTATACTCTGCCAGAGAGTGTCTCAGTCTGTGTGTGTGGTTACTCACTTGTTGTGTTATACTCTGCCAGAGAGTGTCTCAGTCTGTGTGTGTGGTTACTCACTTGTGTTATACTCTGCCAGAGAGTGTCTCAGTCTGTGTGTGTGGTTACTCACTTGTGTTATACTGTGCCAGAGAGTGTCTCAGTCTGTGTGTGTGGTTACTCACTTGTGTTATACTGTGCCAGAGAGTGTCTCAGTCTGTGTGTGTGGTTACTCACTTGTTGTGTTATACTGTGCCAGAGAGTGTCTCAGTCTGTGTGTGTGGTTACTCACTTGTTGTGTTATACTGTGCCAGAGAGTGTCTCAGTCTGTGTGTGTGGTTACTCACTTGTTGTGTTATACTCTGCCAGAGAGTGTCTCAGTCTGTGTGTGTGGTTACTTGTGTTATACTGTGCCAGAGAGTGTCTCAGTCTGTGTGTGTGGTTACTCACTTGTTGTGTTATACTGTGCCAGAGAGTGTCTCAGTCTGTGTGTGTGGTTACTCACTTGTTGTGTTATACTCTGCCAGAGAGTGTCTCAGTCTGTGCGTGTGGTTACTTGTTGTGTTATACTGTGCCAGAGAGTGTCTCAGTCTGTGTGTGTGGTCACTCACTTGTTGTGTTATACTATGCCAGAGAGTGTCTCAGTCTGTGTGTGTGGTTACTCACTTGTTGTGTTATACTGTGCCAGAGAGTGTCTCAGTCTGTGTGTGTGGTTACTCACTTGTTGTGTTATACTGTGCCAGAGAGTGTCTCAGTCTGTGCGTGTGGTTACTCACTTGTTGTGTTATACTGTGCCAGAGAGTGTCTCAGTCTGTGTGTGTGGTTACTCACTTGTTGTGTTATACTGTGCCAGAGAGTGTCTCAGTCTGTGTGTGTGGTTACTCACTTGTTGTGTTATACTGTGCCAGAGAGTGTCTCAGTCTGTGTGTGTGGTTACTCACTTGTTGTGTTATACTGTGCCAGAGAGTGTCTCAGTCTGTGTGTGTGGTTACTCACTTGTGTTATACTGTGCCAGAGTGTCTCAGTCTGTGTGTGTGGTTACTCACTTGTTGTGTTATACTGTGCCAGAGAGTGTCTCAGTCTGTGTGTGTGGTTACTCACTTGTGTTATACTGTGCCAGAGAGTGTCTCAGTCTGTGTGTGTGGTTACTTACTTGTTGTGTTATACTGTGCCAGAGAGTGTCTCAGTCTGTGTGTGTGGTTACTCACTTGTTGTGTTATACTGTGCCAGAGAGTGTCTCAGTCTGTGTGTGTGGTTACTTGTTGTGTTATACTGTGCCAGAGAGTGTCTCAGTCTGTGTGTGTGGTTACTCACTTGTTGTGTTATACTGTGCCAGAGAGTGTCTCAGTCTGTGCGTGTGGTTACTCACTTGTTGTGTTATACTGTGCCAGAGAGTGTCTCAGTCTGTGCGTGTGGTTACTCACTTGTTGTGTTATACTGTGCCAGAGAGTGTCTCAGTCTGTGTGTGTGGTTACTCACTTGTTGTGTTATACTGTGCCAGAGAGTGTCTCAGTCTGTGTGTGTGGTTACTCACTTGTTGTGTTATACTCTGCCAGAGAGTGTCTCAGTCTGTGTGTGTGGTTACTTACTTGTGTTATACTGTGCCAGAGAGTGTCTCAGTCTGTGTGTGTGGTTACTTGTGTTATACTGTGCCAGAGTGTCTCAGTCTGTGTGTGTGGTTACTCACTTGTTGTGTTATACTGTGCCAGAGAGTGTCTCAGTCTGTGTGTGTGGTTACTCACTTGTTGTGTTATACTGTGCCAGAGAGTGTCTCAGTCTGTGTGTGTGGTTACTCACTTGTTGTGTTATACTGTGCCAGAGAGTGTCTCAGTCTGTGTGTGTGGTTACTCACTTGTTGTGTTATACTGTGCCAGAGAGTGTCTCAGTCTGTGTGTGTGGTTACTCACTTGTTGTGTTATACTGTGCCAGAGAGTGTCTCAGTCTGTGTGTGTGGTTACTCACTTGTTGTGTTATACTGTGCCAGAGAGTGTCTCAGTCTGTGTGTGTGGTTACTTGTTGTGTTATACTGTGCCAGAGAGTGTCTCAGTCTGTGTGTGTGGTTACTCACTTGTGTTATACTGTGCCAGAGAGTGTCTCAGTCTGTGTGTGTGGTTACTCACTTGTTGTGTTATACTGTGCCAGAGAGTGTCTCAGTCTGTGTGTGTGGTTACTTGTTGTGTTATACTGTGCCAGAGAGTGTCTCAGTCTCTGTGTGTGGTTACTCACTTGTGTTATACTGTGCCAGAGAGTGTCTCAGTCTGTGCGTGTGGTTACTCACTTGTTGTGTTATACTGTGCCAGAGAGTGTCTCAGTCTGTGTGTGTGGTTACTTGTTGTGTTATACTGTGCCAGAGAGTGTCTCAGTCTGTGTGTGTGGTTACTCACTTGTTGTGTTATACTGTGCCAGAGTGTCTCAGTCTGTGTGTGTGGTTACTCACTTGTTGTGTTATACTGTGCCAGAGAGTGTCTCAGTCTGTGTGTGTGGTTACTCACTTGTTGTGTTATACTGTGCCAGAGAGTGTCTCAGTCTGTGCGTGTGGTTACTCACTTGTTGTGTTATACTGTGCCAGAGAGTGTCTCAGTCTGTGCGTGTGGTTACTCACTTGTTGTGTTATACTGTGCCAGAGAGTGTCTCAGTCTGTGTGTGTGGTTACTCACTTGTTGTGTTATACTGTGCCAGAGAGTGTCTCAGTCTGTGCGTGTGGTTACTCACTTGTTGTGTTATACTGTGCCAGAGAGTGTCTCAGTCTGTGTGTGTGGTTACTCACTTGTGTTATACTGTGCCAGAGAGTGTCTCAGTCTGTGTGTGTGGTTACTCACTTGTTGTGTTATACTGTGCCAGAGAGTGTCTCAGTCTGTGTGTGTGGTTACTTGTTGTGTTATACTGTGCCAGAGAGTGTCTCAGTCTGTGTGTGTGGTTACTCACTTGTTGTGTTATACTGTGCCAGAGAGTGTCTCAGTCTGTGTGTGTGTTTACTCACTTGTTGTGTTATACTGTGCCAGAGAGTGTCTCAGTCTGTGTGTGTGGTTACTCACTTGTTGTGTTATACTGTGCCAGAGAGTGTCTCAGTCTGTGTGTGTGTGGGCTAAGACCAAATCAAAAGAGCGCGTGATGTCTGCATTATTTCAGTCACCCTGATGTAAAAAACTAACTCGTACTCCGAAGAAGACACTACATGAGAGTGTTCGTTTGACTAATTTCATTTCAGGGGAACTAACTCACTTAGTGAAACTGTCGGGGGCAAAGTAAGAATCCGGGGCAGAGTTGGAATAATCGGGATTTCCCGAAACCTCATTTGATTTCCAACAAAGCGCCGCATTTCCGGAAACGAGCTGCCTCGTTCTAGAAATGGCAACCCTTCGACTGGCACAAAAAAAGTATACCCTTTTCACAGGTCATGAATAAGGTATATGAAAAAGCAAGGTCTTATACAGGGGAAGCACGGTCTTGAATTGGGTGTGTGTGTGTGTGGGGGGGGGGGGGGTACACTGTGTAACAATTCTCTCAGTGACACTCAGCGCATGCAGCTAGCTATTTGCTCCAGGGGCTTGCAACGTAGTACAATATATTACCTTACTGGGAGAATGCAAGTTTCCAGTACAAAGGACTTAACATTTCTTACATACTGCTTGACTAAAATCTTTACAAAAATTGACTATATTCTATACAAGAAACACTTAACAAGGGTAAAAGGAGAAACAAAATCCGTTAGTCGCCACTTACGACATGCTGGGGAGCATCGGGTAAATTCTTCCCCCTAACCCGCGGTTTTTTTTCAAGACTAAGCATCGATCACTTTAAAACACAAGGATCATCATAGGCCATCATGACTTGTATCATTTTACATCGCATTCTAAGAAAGAGCAGAATTCTCACTATGCGCGCGGTACATTTCTAGAATTGCGTAGCGCAAAGTTAGAATTCCTACAATGGCGGCCATTGTTGGAATTCTAACAAACTGAAGCGCAGGTCATTTCCGAAAAAGCGCCGATGACGAGATGGGTCGCAACAGTTTCATGGTTGTTCCGTCTGGATCTGGATCTGGATCTGGATCTTCAGTTTACGTTGCAGGAACCACTGTTGGTCATCTTCGCAACGGATGCGGGAGAGCGCATAATAATGATTTAGAACTTGCAATAAAAGTCCTGACTTTGGTGGGACAAGTCAAATATACAGGCCTATCGCTTCAATGTCTTTCCCACTCTTAGTGACTTGTTAAAATGATAAAAACTACTGAGCTCTGTAGGTGGTCAGTGTTGGGGCAGCCCTGATGACGGCACTGGTCTCAGCGCTGAGGATGCTGCGCTGGCTGGCTGGGCTGGTCGTGCTGGAAGGTCTGCGTCACTCAGCTGATTCCACTCTGCGACTGTCCGTACGAAGAAGGAGTTCTTGTACTGGGCTGTCTTGCAGGTGGGGATGCGGAAGCCTCGTGTGTTGTTGACAGCCTGCCGCTCGATAATATTGCTGCTTTCATACCCCTGGAACATTGTGGGGACGACTCTCCGTCGTCCGCTAACGGCCGGGGTGAGAAACTTGTCTGGAGGGAGTGCGGGGATCAGGCCCTTGTTGCACCACACTTTGAAGTAATCCCACACTTTGAAGTAAATTACTTCAAAGTGTGGGGATGTGCCTCACACTTTGAAGTAAACCCATTTTTTACTTCAAAGTGTGGAGGGATCTTCCCACACTTTGAAGTAAACTCAGTTTTTACTTCAAAGTGTGGGGGGATCTTCCCACACTTTGAAGTAACTTACTTCAAAGCGTGGGACTTTTGCATCGCCTGTTTGAGCCTGATGATTTTGTCCAAAAAAAATGGCAAAGTCTTTTGGATGAGTGTCAGAGTGAACAGAAAAAGTGAGCGAGCCAAGAAACATAGTGATGTTTGTTATCAGGCTTTAAACAATGTCCCATTGTTGAGTGTGACGAAAACTCGTGGTGACGATTTTAAAACATGTTGGGTCATGCGGAGACTATCTGGGAACAATTGGGCTAATTCGGCACGATTTTACAAGCATGTGCTCACTGTAAAAAGCCCCCCCTACGACATTTCTCCACAAAATGTCCCCACTGTCACAATTTCCCGCCAAATGTCCGCAACTGCTATAATTTCCCGCCAAATATTCCAACTGCGACAACTCCCCGCCAGATGTCCCAGCTACGATAATTCCCACCAAAATGTCCCCACTACGACATTTCCCCGTAGTAAGGGCATTTCAAGGGAGAATTGTCGCAGTGGGGACATTTGGCGGGGAATTGTCGTAGTGTTGAACATTTGGCGGGGAATTACTGCAGTTGCGGACAATTGGCGACGAATTGTCGTAGTGGGGCCGTTTGGAAGGGAATTGTCGTAGTGGGAGGCATTTGGCGGGGAATTGTCGTAGTGTGGACATTTGGCGGGGAATTACCGCAGTTGTGGACATTTGGCGACGAATTGTTGTAGTGGGGATTTTTGGCGAGTAATTGTCGAAGGGGGAGACATTTGGCGGGGAATTGTCGTAGTGGGGCCATTTGGCGACTAATTGTCGTAGTGGGGCCGTTTAGCGACGAACTGTTGTAGTGGGAACATTTGGCGGGTAATTGTCGCAGCGGAGGACACTTGGTGGGGAGTTGTTGCAGTGGGGATATTTTGCGGGGAATTGTCGTAGTGGGGACATTTGGCGGGGAATTGTCGTACTGGGAACATTTGAAGACGAATTGTCGTAGTGGGGACGTTGGGCGGGGAATTGTCGCAGTGGAGGCCATTTGGCGGGGAATTGTCGTAGTGGGAGACACTTGGTGGGGAATTGTCGCAGTGGGGGACATTTGGCGGGTAGTTGTCGTAGTGGGGGCATTTGGCGGGGAACTGTCGTGGTGGGGACATTTTCCAGGGCGAGTGGCAACATTTCGCGGGGAATTGTCGCAGTAGGGATATTCGGCGGGGAATTATCGCAGTTGGTATATTTGGAGAAGAATTATCGCAGATGCAGACATTTGGCGGGAAATTGCGACAGTGGGGACATTTGGTGGGGGAGTTGTCGTAGTGGGGACATGTTCCTGGGAGCCCATTCTTGTAAAATCGTGCCGAATGAGCCCGAGTGTTCTCAGATAGTCTCCGCGTGACCCCACATGTTCTAAAATCGTCACCACGTGTTTTCGTCACACTCAACAATAGGTCATTGCTTTGGGTTGATAATAAACATCACTGTGTTTCTTGGCTCGCTCACTTTTTCTGTTCACTCATCCAAAAGACTTTGCCATTTTTTGGACAGAATCATCAGGCTCAAACAGGCGATGCAAAAGTCCCACGCTTTGAAGTAAGTTACTTCAAAGTGTGGGAAGATCCCCCCACACTTTGAAGTAAAAACTGAGTTTACTTCAAAGTGTGGGAAGATCCCCCCACACTTTGAAGTAAAAAATGGGTTTACTTCAAAGTGTGGGGCACATCCCCACACTTTGAAGTAATTTACTTCAAAGTGTGGGATTACTTCAAAGTGTGGTGCAACAGGCCCTCAGACTAATCCTGTTGAGGAAGTTGAGGCGTAACTGCCTGCGGAGCTCTTCCAGTGGGAGGAGGTTCAGGTTTTTCAGCATGTCGCTGACGCAGCCCGGGCTTCTCGACTTGTAGTCTCGCGTGATAAAGCGGGCTGCTTGGCGCTGAACTCTCTCCAGCCTCTCGATGTCCCGCCGGAGGTAAGGGTCCCACGTCGGTAGCTCCATACCCCAGCGTGGATCGGACGAGTGTAAACCCTTCTTTTACTAACTGTACCTATGGGCTATCTTGGAGTTGAGATCATTCCTATAACCACCACTGGTCAAGAGAAAGTATTGGATGCCCTTGATAGGATTTGTAGAGTTGTGCCATGCACTGAAGCCGAGGCTAAAAGTGGACATGTACTGGACAGAAAAGTAAAAGATGGGTTTACACTCGCAGAACAACCATGCCGTGTAAAGAAAAGTCAACTTGCACGCACACACTCAACACACATGCATGACAGCAAGCACACACCACACATGCATGACAGCAAGCACACACTCAACACACATGCATGACAGCACGCACACACTCAACACACATGCATGACAGCAAGCACACACCACACATGCATGACAGCAAGCACACACTCAACACACATGCATGACAGCACGCACACACTCAACACACATGCATGACAGCAAGCACACACACACCACACATGCACGCAAACATGCATGGACTCGCACATGATACACACAACATACACACACAAAGCGTGCTGTTTTTCTGTCAGCAGCCGCTGAACAGCAGTATGTGTGCACAACAAGCAGTACGTGTGCACAACAAGCAGTATGTTTGCACAACAAGCAGTATGTCTGCACAACACGCCAACGTCTCTTGCAGGCTTGGTCAGCTCTCGACGGACATTGACAAGTCAAAACAGTCTAGAATCTACTGGAAACTTGCATTCTCCCAGTAAGGTAATATATTGTACTACGTTGCAAGCCCCTGGAGCAATTTTTTGATTTGTGCTTTTGTGAACAAGAAACAATTAACAAGTGGCTCTATCCCATCTCCCCCCCTTTCCCCGTCGCGATATAACCTTCGTGGTTGAAAACGACGTTAAACACCAAATAAAGAAAGAAAGTCTAGTATCGCTGCTTTTCCCTCGTCTCGATTCCCAGTCTATCTGAAAACATCAAGCCAAAAGTCGACTACATTTTGAAGAAAGGAGAAGGTTTAGAGCAGCCTGCATGCAACTGAGGTTGGAGAAAAGTGGACTGGGTGGCCGAGTGGTAACGCACTTGCGCTCGGAAGCGAGAGGTTGCGAGTTCGACCCTGGGTCAGGGCGTTAGCAATTTTCTCCCCCCTTTCCTAACCTAGGTGGTGTGTTCAAGTGCTAGTCTTTCGGATGAGACGAAAAACCGAGGTCCCTTCGTGTACACTACATTGGGGTGTGCACGTTAAAGATCCCACGATTGACAAAAGGGTCTTTCCTGGCAAAATTGTATAGGCATAGATAAAAATGTCCACCAAAATACCCGTGTGACTTGGAATAATAGGCCGTGAAAAGTAGGATATGCGCCGAAATGGCTGCGCCGGATCTGCTGGCCGATGTGAATGCGTGATGTATTGTGTAAACAAATTCCATCTCACACGGCATAAATAAATCCCTGCACCTTGAATATGTGCGCGATATAAATTGCATAAAAAAAAAAATTAAATCCCTGCGCTTAGAACTGTACCCACGGAATACGCGCGATATAAGCCTCATATTGATTGATTGATTGACTGAAAAGAAGAGGGCGAATGACAGGGACTGAGGTTGGGTGGGGGGTGATGAGGGAGAACTGGTTGTGACGAACGGACCAGTGCGACGTCAGTGACCAGCGGGAAAACAGATATCAAAGGTCATCAGTGAGGGAAGCCAGGGAGAGAGGCCGTCGTGACGTCATCCTCCGGTAAGACTGCAGCAACTGCCGTTTGTGATCTCAAAACCAATCAAATTTGACGTTTTGTGAGATGTTACCAAGAGCACGGAGCCGCACAACACAATCACCTTTGCCGGAGGCAAAGCGGCCAGTGAAGATAAGTTTTTAGAGCTAATTTACTGAATAGTCATATAAAAACTGCCATTGCCGCGTACACATAGGTTCCCCAGAGCATGCAAGGTGACAACGGCAGGCAGACCCCATCACAAACAGCTACTCCACATCTCACGGCGCTGTCACACGTCCGACGTATACCGAAAACGTCGAGATGCTACTATGGTGGACGTTTCATTGTATTATTGTAACCGTCTCGCACTCATGCAGACAAGGCGGTGTGATGATAGTCCGACTTCGCTTTTTATTCACCATAAGGCATAACGAATCACATGGAAAAAACCCTGAAACACATGTAAATAAAATAATGTAAACGTGGTGTTCCAGTACAATAAAGTTCTAAGATTGTAAATCAATAAATAATTAAATAGTTTACCTCATTTGATTCACATTAACATTAAAACAAATTACAGCTCTCACAAGTAAATGAAGTATGACATATATATCAAATATTCCATTTAGTTCAGCAACATTGCTTCACTGAGACATCGATACAAAACGGCATACACGTAAATATTATATGTATACAATGCAACCAATTTACCACATCAACATGTGAATCTGACATGCTGAGAATAATTTAACAGGAACTCCATTCTTAAATAAAGAATGTCACACCGCAATAATAAATATCGCATACCTCAAAAATACTGTAGTTGTAGTTATGAGGGTTTCTCACTCCTCAGTCTGGCCAGGGTATAACCGAAACAGCAAAAGGAATCTTGTAAAGACAGGTCCAGGTGGTAACAATGCAATGACACTGACAGGTGTCAGCATACCAAAAAATTGCAGTGAGCTTAGTTCACTCAAAAAAAGTAGTCTTCCAAGCCAACATTGGCAACTAAACTGCCAATGAGAGTACAGTTTGCAGCATAAGCCAATGAAAACTTGCCATACAAACAATAGGCACTTCAATGAAGCATATTTTAACAAATAATAATAATAAGCAGGCAACTGATTCCTGCACAGGCACATGAAAAGATTATTCTTTTAAAGGACACAAACAAATGAAGTTATAAGTCAAAATATACTGCCTGCCACATACACCCCCCCGATAAAAAATGGCGTCCTCGTCATTTTACACAACATTTACACCGCATTGTCTAAAACAAATTAAATTCTTGTATATTTTGTACAGTTTATCCTGACACCACAACATTGATGATTGCTTTCACAATCCATTCAGGTGTATCTCCAAGCGATTTCAAATACTCGGCTTTCTGCAGCCACTCTGGTTGCTCTTGTTGACTCATATTCATGACGTAATTTCCAGAGTTCTGCCATGCCGGAGCCTGTTTCTCCCTGAGAGATCTTCTCGGGGCTGGGTTTGGAGGCACCCTGGGCTCCTCCTCCTCTTCACTCTCCTGTGCGTGAGTTTCCAATTCTTCCGCTGAATCCAAAGGTTCCTGTGGATCCTGTTCCTCTTGGGTACCCTCCTGATCAGATACATTCTCCTCCCGATCGATCTCAGTGTCGTCGGAAATTGAACTGTGGGCGTCCCCACTGTGATCAGAGTCTTCAGTGTCACTCACTCGAGTCATCTTTGGGATTACTCGTTCTAATACTTCATTGAAATCACTGGAGTCACTGGTGTCATTGTCTTCTCCTGGTGTGTCTTCGGTGTCTTGTGAACTTTCTGACACAGCTACTCCCTTCCGGCGCAATCTTCTTGACTGGCGCTGCCTTGCTTGTTGAGGTGGAACCTCTTCCCTTGGTAGTTCTGGCTGATCTAACCTTGTTCCAAGTGGTAGGAGTAGGTTTCTATGCAGAGTTCTTTTTCTTCCTGTTCCATTCTCTTTTTGGACCACAAATACAGGAATATCACTGTTTGGTTGTTGGATGACTTCGTAAATGTCTTCTTCCCACTTGTCTGCAAGTTTGTGCTTGCCGTCAAAAGCAACTATCTTGACAAGTACTTTGTCACCAAGTCCCACATCTGCTCCTCTGGCCTTGAGATCGTAAAAACGTTTCTGCTTAGCGCGGGCTTTGCTCGCTGCTGCTGACGCCAAGTCAAAAGACTCTTTCAGACGCGTTCTCAAGGTTTCGACGTACTTTGTCAGTGGCACCTGCTTTCCATCATTCTTGTTGAGACCGAATGAAATGTCAACTGGTAGGTGCGGGTCTCGACCGAACATCAATGAGAATGGTGAGAATCCTGTAGATTCATGCCTGGTGCAATTGTATGCATGAACCAGTGGAGCGATGTAGCTCTTCCAGTCTGCCTTTCTGTGCGGTTCAAGTGTCCCCAGCATGTCCAGAAGGGTACGGTTGAACCGTTCGCACATTCCGTTACCCATGGGGTGGTAGGGTGTAGTTCTGGATTTCTGGCATGCGGTGATCTGACAGAGTTCTTTGATGATTCGACTTTCAAAGTTTGCACCTTGGTCTGAATGAAGTCGACGCGGCATTCCATAGTGGACAACAAAGTTGTTGAAAAATGCATCAGCGGTTGTCTTTGCACTCATGTTTCTGGTTGGAATGGCTTGTGCATAGCGTGTGAAATGATCCGTGATCACCAAAACATGTTGAAATCCTCCCTTAGATGTCTCCAGAGTAAGGAAATCCATACAAACCAACTCTAGCGGCTGGGTGGTGACAACGCTTTTGAGAGGTGCGCGGCTGTTGGCTGGCGTTTTTCTGCGAATGCAGCGTGGACATTTCTTGATCCAGTTTTCCACATCATTCGCCATGCCTGGCCAGAAGAACCTGTCTCTCAGTAGGCTAAGAGTTCTGTCCCTTCCTGGATGTCCTACATCATTGTGCAAACTTTTCAACACGTCGGGAACGTACCTCGAGGGTAAAACTAGTTGCTTTCTGTCCTCTTCCCTTATGCAGGTGGTCCGGTACAAGACTCCACGCATCAACTCTAGCTTGTCAAAGTTTGTGCGGAGGGTCTGATGCGACGTTCCTGCTGGCATGTTCTCTTTCAAGGGCTTTTGGCGTTGTTGCACCGCCTTGATCCAAACCTTGAGCACTGAGTCTTCTTGCTGAGCTTCACGTAGGTCATTGTCACTGAATGTCCCCAAGCTCTGGCCTCTTGTACTTGTAGTGCTGAAAGCTGCGTCAATCACAGTTGTCGAGAATGAAAGACACTCAATGTATATCTCTGACTGCTGTGAGTTGCATATGGCTCGGATCGACTCGGCTGGGATGTGTTGATCACTGTCAGACGTAGCGGAATCCTGTATCCCTGGAAGTCTGGAAAGTGCGTCAGCATCTGCGTTGCTTGCCCCTGTGCGGTATTTGATGTCAAAGTCAAAGGATGCTAGAGCAGCTAACCACCGGTGTCCTGTTGCATCAAGTCGAGCAGTGGTCAGAACGTATGTCAGCGGATTGTTATCCGTGTATATGGTGAACTTGTGTCCATACAGGTAGTCTCGAAACTTTTCCGTGACTGCCCATTTCAGGGCAAGGAACTCAAGTTTATGTGCTGGATAGTTCCGCTCCGATTTGCTGAGTCCTCTGCTAGCATAACTGAGTGCCCTCTTCTGGCCGTCTTGTTCTTGGTAGAGTACTGCGCCAAGTCCTGAACCAGAGGCGTCAGTATGCAGTTCGAATGGTTGACTGTAATCAGCAAAACCTAGTACTGGAGGCTGCGACAAACATTCTTTGAGCGTGTTGAATGCAATGTCTTGTTCTGGTCCCCATGTCCACGGTTTAGGTGACGTCTTTTCAACCTTCTTCCCCTTCTTCTTCGGTTTCCCTTTGACTGGAGTTGGCATAAGTTCTGTCAGTGGCTTAGCGATCTTTGAAAAACCTTTGACGAATCGCCTGTAGTAACCAGCGAAGCCTAAGAACTGACGTACTTCTTCAGGAGTCCTTGGTTGAGGCCAGTTCCTCACTTTCTCACACTTCTCAGGGTCGGCTTCAATACCTCTAGCTGATACAACATGTCCAACGTACTTCACTTTTTCCTGACAAAATGAACACTTCTTAGGATTCAGCTTGAGTCCACACTCTTGTAAGCGGATCAAGACTCTATCAATTCTCTCGAGGTGTTCCTCAAATGTGTCAGAGAAAATGATGATGTCGTCAAGAAAAACGAGACAGATGTTTAGGTGCAAATCCCCAAGACAATCCTCCATCAGGCGCTGGTACGTCGCAGGCGCATTGGCTAAACCCATGGCCATTCGGTTGTATTCGAAGAACCCTAATGGAGCTACTGTGAAGGCTGTTCGCTCTTTGTGTTCTTCTACAATCTCAACCTGATGGTAGCCGCTCTTCAGGTCTAGAACGGAGAAGTATTTGGATCCTGACAAGGCATCAAGAAGTTCCTCTATCTTTGGAAGAGCATACGAATCCTTGATCGTTCTCGCGTTTAACTGTCGAAAGTCGACACATTGGCGCAGGGTTCCATCCTTCTTCTTTACCCAGACCACGTTTGAAGACCACGGAGAGCGAGAGCGACGGATGATCCCGCTATCCAGCATCTGCTGCAAATGTTCGCGGACTTGTGTGTACATACCAGGTGGAATCCTTCTGTGGCGCTCCTTGAAGGGCGTGTTGTCATTCATTCGGATATCATGTTTCACCCGGGATGTCAGTCCAACGTCATCTTTTCCGCTAGAGAAGGCTTCTCTGCGTTCTCTGAGTTTTGTCTTTAGTTTGTCGTACTCATGCTCGTTCAGGGCCTGCGATGTGATCTTGATATCATCCATGAAAGCATCAGAATCAGGACTATCCTCAGGTTTGCTTTCTCTGCCCACAACAGTGACTGGCTGTAGCTGACACAGTATAGCTCGTGATGGGATGGTGACTGTTTGTGTGGTAACGTTTGACACCTGGACATCTACAAATCCTGTGTGCTTGGACTGATAGTTGACTATGCTTGCTGTTATGTCAAGGAGGCTTGCCAAGTCGCCGCTGAGTGCTGGCTGAGCAATAGCGCAAGTAGGCTCGTAGTCAAGTGGCTTGTCTATCACGCCTGTGACTACAATAGAACTGTTGGGTTTGATCGTTGTGCCGTTCAAGTCTGCATTTCTTACAAGTCCAAGGCAGTTCCTGTTCTTCTTCAGTTCCTTTTCCCTTAGAACCATACATCTGAAGCTGAGATACCACGGCGTGTGCATGTTGGCTACTTGTAGAAACTTACAGCCATGTTCCTGCCTGGTATGATCCAAGAAGTGACTCAGAATGTTTGTGCCTATCAAAAGAGGTACGCTACGATTGTAACGGCTATCTGGGACGACAAGTAAGAGACATTCTTGATCCTCGATGCCATGGCTCCCTGTTCCTGGGGCTGTTAATGAAGCGATGATGTACCCAAGGTATGGAAGTAGTTCTCCATCGGCGCATTCGATCTTCAGTACATTTTGAAGTGGATATATGGGTAGTGTAGGCAAATGTTCATGGTGAAAACTCTCGCTTACAGTGGATACAGTTGAACCGGTGTCCAGTAGCGCTGTTGCTTCGACCCCATTTATATTCACTGCTACCTCATTGCTCGATCCCACAAGTTCTGGTTCTTGCGCTGTGCTTGGGCTACTCATGCTGAAACAATGTGGACCTACATCGAGCCCATCTCTGTAGGTCCGTTCGGGTTTAACACTTGCTTGCTATGATCTAGCCGCACTCTGCACCCGACGCGGATGTGTCCCTTTTCCCCGCAGCGATGGCAGATGATGTCACTGGTCTGACGATGTTGTTGGCTGTTGGCTCCCCGACCTCGGCCACGACCTCTCTGGTTTTGATAGTTGGCAGAGTTCTGATAGTTGCCGTAGTTTGCAGGTTGCCTTTCTTTTACACTTTCTAACTCTGTCGCGAGCTGATGCACCTGGGCTCTTAGCTCATCTACATCATTTGAGGCTTGCTGGGCAGCTTTCGATATTGGCTTGACCTTTGAGGCTTGGCAGGAACTGTCTTGCTCTATCTGCCTGATGGCGCTTCTCAGCTCATCAAAGTTTTTAATGGTGTCGAACTTGTGGCCTGTGCGATCCTTCAGTTCCTGTCGCAGGCCTGTGTAGAACATGACTCGGAGCATTTCATCCACCTCCATAGGGCGGACTCGGCCCAGGTCCTGTGCTTTAGCTAGTAAGTCCTCGAGCCGGCAGCTCCATTGGGTCACGTCTTCTGCGCTTTCTTGTCTTGCACCATAGAAGGCCGCTAGTAGCCTCTCGCCTGCCTGGACATTCCCGAAGACGCTTTCAAGTTTGGTCAGCAGCTCCTTTACAGTAGCAGAGATGCCCAACCGCATCGCGATTCTCGCTGCTTCTCCTCTCAAGGACCGACGAATTGCCTCCAAGATCACTGGCTCATCATAAACACCATTCTCCATTAGACATCTCACCTCAAACTTCCATAGGTCAAAGGTGGTCTGTTTGTCGCCTTGAGGATTTCCAGAGAAAACTGAAATCTGGGGTGTGCGGGACAGCGCCAATGTCCGTGGTCTAGGTCTGTCTTGGTCCTCCTTGCTGTGTGGCCGGCTGTCTGCCTCCTCCTCTTTAATGCCTTGGCTATGGATCCATCTCTCTAGGTCCTCTTTGGTGTCTGCTTTTGGAGTGAGACCGAGCTCTCTAAAAGACTTAAGCAGCCTAAGTTCTTCTTCTGTGACTTGCTCTGCCATACTTGTGGTATGTGTTAAAAGCAACCAACAACAATAGCCACGACTATCACAACAACCGGCCGGACGGACGGACGGACGGACGACTCGGGTGAGTACATAGACTCACTTTTGCTTCGCATGTGAGTCAAAAAAGGACAAATTCCTAATTCCAACTGTCACAGAGTCATGAAAAATAGCCTGGAAGGTCGCAATAACCTACCGACCAAGTACGAAAAATGCCCTGCGAAACAAATTGTAGCATATACCACGATGTTTACAACATCCTGAAAATAGCAAAGATCAGAACATCAGGCAATAAACAACATCAGATGCATAAAAAACTATGTTAACACTGACATGCAACCATCCGTTCAATGTTCTTAAAGTAAGATCAAGGTTGTTTCCTGCAAATAATCACACAGCATGCATAAAGAGGTTTGTTTCAAAATTGTCTCCCTTGAACAGTCATGTCACTGTGATTGCACACAAATCTTCTCTTTCTGGCAGAAGTATTCAGGTAGATTGTCTCCCTTGCTCTTATACTGTGCATTAACCCCACACAGACTCAATATGGTAAAGTCGTAGGCCTTTTGCACTGTTTAAGAAACACACGTCTAGACAGAGTACTCAACTCGCAGACTGAGCGCTAACATAACCTGAAGATGAACACTTCTAGCATAACACACTGCAGACGTCACAGGATGAAGAATATACAGCATGTAGACTGGACATGTATGATGGTACTGGTAAACATCACAGCTGGCTGCTGCTGGAACGCACCCACCTCTGCAACTGGCGTTGATGCTGACTGACCTCAGCCCTGGCCAGGGACGTAGGCTGAAGGTTGCGTGGTGACTGGTGTTGCCACGTGAAGCCTTGTGCTTGGTTGACGTTGTAGCCTGGCCAACCTAGGACTGGCGTGCGATGCAGAGTCTGGTGACGCGAAGTCCCTTATTGGGCGCCATTTTGTAACCGTCTCGCACTCATGCAGACAAGGCGGTGTGATGATAGTCCGACTTCGCTTTTTATTCACCATAAGGCATAACGAATCACATGGAAAAAACCCTGAAACACATGTAAATAAAATAATGTAAACGTGGTGTTCCAGTACAATAAAGTTCTAAGATTGTAAATCAATAAATAGTTAAATAGTTTACCTCATTTGATTCACATTAACATTAAGACGGGCGCTGTGGCGTGGTGGTAAGACGTCGGCCTCTTAATCGGAAGGTCGAGGGTTCGAATCCCGGCCGCGGCCGCCTGGTGGGTTAAGTGTGGAGATTTTTCCGATCTCCCAGGTCAACTTATGTGCAGACCTGCTAGTGGCTTATCCCCCTTCGTGTGTACACGCAAGCACAAGACCAAGTGCGCACGGAAAAGATCCTGTAATCCATGTCAGAGTTCGGTGGGTTATAGAAACACGAAAATACCCAGCATGCTTCCTCCGAAAGCGGCGTATGGCTGCCTAAATGGCGGGGTAAAAACGGTCATACACGTAAATACGTGGGAGTTTCAGCCCACGAACGAAGAAGAAGAAGACATTAACATTAAAACAAATTACAGCTCTCACAAGTAAATGAAGTATGACATATACATCAAATAATCCATTTAGTTCAGCAACATTGCTTCACTGAGACATCGATACAAAACGGCATACACGTAAATATTATATGTATACAATGCAACCAATTTACAACATCAACATGTGAATCTGACATGCTGAGAATAATTTAACATGAACTCCATTCTTAAATAAAGAATGTCACACCGCAATAATAAATATCGCATACCTCAAAAATACTGTAGTTGTAGTTATGAGGGTTTCTCACTCCTCAGTCTGGCCAGGGTATAACCAAAACAGCAAAAGGAATCTTGTACAGACAGGTTCAGGTGGTAACAATGCAATGACACTGACAGGTGTCAGCATACAAAAAAAATGCAGTGAGCTTAGTTCACTCAAAAAAAAGTAGTCTTCCAAGCCAACATTGGCAACTAAACTGCCAATGAGAGTACAGTTGCATAAGCCAATGAAAACTTGCCATACAAACAATAGGCACTTCAATGAAGCATATTTTAACAAATAATAATAATAAGCAGGCAACTGATTCCTGCACAGGCACATGAAAAGATTATTCTTTTAAAGGACACAAACAAATGAAGTTATAAGTCAAAATATACTGCCTGCCACATTATATAAAAAACAAGAAATTCCTCCGAGGTAGGAAAAACACCCCCGTCCTTACCATTCTCACTGCCACCAACTGAGAAGGTTATTTCCCTTTGACCATTAATACGTCCCTCTATAAGTCCTTGTAGAATCTTAATCCACCAATAACTCCCTAACCGTGTGTTTGACTGGTCCCAAATTTTGTAAGGACCGTCTCAGGAATGTATAGAACCTGTTCACCAAGTTTGGTGACGATCGGTCCGTTCATTCTTGAGATCTATATGCGAACACAAACACACAAACACACAAACAAACAAACAAACAAACACATCGACCGAATCCTATACACACCCCTATACCGGGGGTGTAAAAACCCACTAAGCAACTTTTATATAGTGCTTAAGAAGAAAAGTTGTTCAAGACGATTAGTGCTATCTTGTGTCAAAAAGCTAGGTTCTGTGCAACTATTACTCGTGTTTGCCGTGACCTTGCCGTGACCTTGCAGGCTACATTTTGGAGTGATACATGTACGACCAAAACATTAAAAAAAAAAAAAGGAAAAGAAATAACTTAAAATATTTTTCTTTAAACTTGTCTAGACCCGTAGAACTGTGGACCGCAATTTTGGCCAGTGCCTGTGATCTAATCAGCCCCGAGGCGTGCCGAGACGTTGATTAGCTGGTGCCAGCGGGTGGCACGACAAAACTAGTCGCTGAGGTGGCAGTAATGACTGACCGTCTACCCGACGGAACTCCGCCACCCGCCACAAGCCGGTACCGCTCACACAACAGCAGGGGGCCGTGTCGCAAGACTCCAGTCACAGTCTAGTGCTCACGACTTCATGAGTGGTTGTTGTTGTGGTTTTGATTTCACCTGAAGTATGGCGAACCAAGGGCCCAACTTCGGACTTCACAGAGACTGCAGAATAAAGGTGAACTGTTGATCTTTCTAATCCAAAAACAAATTAGACTGCCAACGTTCCAAAAACATACCTTTCTTGTTTTTTTGATTGTTGATCTTTCTGTCATCATCAGTGTTTCATGCTCAGTCTTTGAGGATAAAGTAGTGTTTGTATGATACTGGTAAATCGTTCTTTTGTGTCATCATGTAAGTTGTCTGCAGGTTATTTGTAATGACTTCTTTGATATATTGTGTGCAAGACACACCTAACTGTTACGTTTTTGTAAAGGTTAACCATTGTTCCTTCTAAAAGGGTCATTTCTTTATTATCAAGACATTTGGGCTCATATTGGTTGGTGTGTCAAGGTGGGCGTGTAACGTGAGAAAAGTCAGAAGACGAGTGAGTCCCAGAGGGTAACTAGCAGGGCCAGACACACGCGTGGCGTATCAACAGTAAGCAGGGCCGGACACACGCGTGGCGTATCACAGGGCCAGACACACGCGTGGCGTATCACAGGGCCAGACACACGCGTGGCGTATCACAGGGCCAGACACACGCGTGGCGTATCAACAGTAAGCAGGGCCAGACACACGCGTGGCGTATCACAGGGCCAGACACACGCGTGGCGTATCAACAGTAACTAGCAGGGCCAGACACACGCGTGGCGTATCAACAGTAAGCAGGGCCGGACACACGCGTGGCGTATCAACAGTAACTAGCAGGGCCAGACACACGCGTGGCGTATCAACAGTAACTAGCAGGGCCAGACACACGCGTGGCGTATCAACAGTAAGCAGGGCCAGACACACGCGTGGCGTATCCGACAGGGCCAGACACACGCGTGGCGTATCAACAGTAAGCAGGGCCAGACACACGCGTGGCGTATCAACAGTAAGCAGGGCCAGACACACGCGTGGCGTATCACAGGGCCAGACACACGCGTGGCGTATCACAGGGCCAGACACACGCGTGGCGTATCAACAGTAAGCAGGGCCAGACACACGCGTGGCGTATCAACAGTAATGAACTGTGGACCACGGACCTCCTTCTTTCAATGCCGCTATCTGTTGCGTGGTGCGATACCACGTCGTTTGTTCCTAAGCCAGCTCGGTGCCAACACAATCGCTACCGTCATTCGATACGGGGCCACTGTGACTCGCTCTGCTCAGTCCAACTTGATTCATTCCAACTTGATTCATTCAGACTTGATTCATTCAGACTTGATTCATTCAGACTTGATTCATTCAGACTTGATTCATTCAGACTTGATTCATTCAGACTTGATTGCTGTGGTATTAATCATGTCTAGTAAGCTTACCTTGCCCCACACGCCAAGTGTCTCTACCTGTAGTTTCCTCAAAGCGTTAACTGGATGGAATAGTCAGCAGACCCAAACTAAGGACACATACACTCCAACAGGCGTAGCTATAGACAGACGGACAGACAGATACACACGCACACGCACACACACACACTCACACACACACACACACACACACACACACTGACACACACACACACACACTTTTTTGACGCTCTTTCTGTTATTCTAATGCGGCTTGAACACCGGTTATTCACTTTAAAGTGCACGGGCCGTGACTTGAGCCACTAATCATCTCGGTTAACACGGACGATACTCTTGACCCCAAAGAAAGTGTATCTGGACACACCTTGGTAAAGTGTACAGCCTCAGTTTGTCAGTCAGTGTACATAGCGTGTTTATTGTTTTTCTGAACCAAGAAAAAGTTCCAAAATCTTCGCTGCCCAAAGCGACGGTTTTGCCACTGTTTTTATCTGTCAGTGTTTCAACCCAAAATCCACTTTGTCCCCTAAACTTCCGTTTGTTTCTGTGATGACTAAGGCGCAGGCAAAGTTTGACCTTGGGGCGGCGGTGGCGGCCTTGAGATGGATGGAGTCAATTCTAGGTCGTCGCCTTGGTGACCTGGATGTGGGTGACCTTGACACTGAGCGTGACGTGGCTGACCTGCTCAAAGATGGCACCGCTCTTTGTGAGTAAGTCACAGCCAGCACGCGTAGCTCTGCGGCGTTGCCGTGACAATAAGCGACGTTAAAGGCTAGGCCGGCGGCCGTAATTGAGTCCGAAGTTGACTTCAAGAAGACTTCGCGAAGTCTTTTTTTCTCGAAAATCCAGTGCTAGAGCTCCGTGCAGAGAGCTCCGTGAAAATCCAGTGCTAAAGCTACGTGCAGAGAGCTCCGTGAAAATCCAGTGCTAAAGCTACGTGCAGAGAGCTCCGTGAAAATCCAGTGCTAAAGCTACGTGCAGAGAGCTCCGTGAAAATCCAGTGCTAAAGCTACGTGCAGAGAGCTCCGTGAAAATCCAGTGCTAAAGCTACGTGCAGAGAGCTCCGTGAAAATCCAGTGCTAGAGCTCCGTGCAGAGAGCTCCGTGAAAATCCAGTGCTAAAGCTACGTGCAGAGAGCTCCGTGAAATAGACTTTGCCAGAAGTGGATGAAACTAGAAGTAGTTATCATTTGCTTGTGACTTCGCCTACTTTGCATCAGGTTGAAGCCACGCGCAGTGGCAGTATGACATTATAATTAATGAACTTGTCTGGCTCCATTCTGATAATCCTCGCTCCACGGCTATCGCCAGTTGTCTGAGCCGAACTCATTTTGACCTGAGGTCAGGATGGTCTGGCTCAGGCTTATAAGGCATATATATAGAAGATAAATATGAGATCGACAGGCAAACGTAAGCCTTGCCTTACAGTCGACTAGCAAGATTGATTTTTTTTGTTTAAAAAAGCAATTGTCTGAGCAGCAAGACACGTGAACTGGGTAGAAATGAAGGTGTGGTTGTTCCACAGGGTGATGAACCACATCAAGCCAGGGGCCATCAAGAAATATCACAAGAAGCCCTCAGCATTTCAACAGGTAGGGAAAGGGCGCCTAATATGGACCACTTTTATCATGCTGATAACTTGTCTTGTCCTCATTATGATTTATGGCTCGAGCCTCCCAATGACTTGTGGCTCGATTTTCTGAAAGACGTATGGCTCGTCCTCATAATAATTAATGTAAGGCCCGTCCAGTATGATTTACGGTTTTCATTTGTCTCGATCCTCATCATGGATTTTGGCTCTATCCTCCTAATGAGGTAAATCTCAATCCTCATCACGGTTTTTGGCTCTATCCTCCTAATGAGTTAAATCTCAATCGTCATCACGGTTTTTGGCTCAAATCTCCCAATGAGCTATTGCTCAATCCTGATAATGATGTTTTTCCCAACCAGCGAAATTGCCCATTTCTCTTAATGATTTGTGGCCAAATCTTCTTAATTAATTATTGCCCATTTGTCTCACCAGGCCAAATCCTCATGATGAGTGATAGCTCGATCCTCTTACTGGTTTCTGTCCCAGTCCTTGTAACGAGTGATGGCTCAACATTTATGGCTGGATGTGATGGTGATGACTGTGTGACTCTCGGCTCAATGGTTATGGCTGTATTTTTACGAGTGATATTTGCCTCGTATCTCCAGATGGAGAACACCGAGCTGTTTGTGGGGGCGTGTGTTGTATCATGACGAGTTGTGTGTGACTGGTGTCTCCAGATGGAGAACGCCGAGCTGTTTGTGGGGGCGTGTGTTGGATCATGACGAGTTGTGTGTGACTGGTGTCTCCAGATGGAGAACGCCGAGCTGTTTGTGAGGGCGTGTGTTGTATCATGACGAGTTGTGTGTGACTGGTGTCTCCAGATGAAGAACACCGAGCTGTTTGTGGGGGCGTGTGTTGTATCATGACGAGTTGTGTGTGACTGGTGTCTCCAGATGGAGAACGCCGAGCTGTTTGTGGGGGCGTGTGTTGTATCATGACGAGTTGTGTGTGACTGGTGTCTCCAGATGGAGAACGCCGAGCTGTTTGTGGGGGCGTGTGTTGTATCATGACGAGTTGTGTGTGACTGGTGTCTCTAGATGGAGAACGCCGAGCTGTTTGTGGGGGCGTGTGTTGTATCATGACGAGTTGTGTGTGACTGGTGTCTCGAGATGGAGAACGCCGAGCTGTTTGTGGGGGCGTGTGTTGTATCATGACGAGTTGAGTGTGACTGGTGTCTCCAGATGGAGAACACCGAGCTGTTTGTGGGGGCGTGTGTTGTATCATGACGAGTTGTGTGTGACTGGTGTCTCCAGATGGAGAACATCGAGCTGTTTGTGGGGGCGTGTGTTGTATCATGACGAGTTGTGTGTGACTGGTGTCTCCAGATGGAGAACACCGAGCTGTTTGTGGGGGCGTGTGTTGTATCATGACGAGTTGTGTGTGACTGGTGTCTCCAGATGGAGAACACCGAGCTGTTTGTGAGGGCGTGTGTTGTATCATGACGAGTTGTGTGTGACTGGTGTCTCCAGATGGAGAACACCGAGCTGTTTGTGAGGGCGTGTGTTGTATCATGACGAGTTGTGTGTGACTGGTGTCTCCAGATGGAGAACGCCGAGCTGTTTGTGGGGGCGTGTGTTGTATCATGACGAGTTGTGTGTGACTGGTGTCTCTAGATGGAGAACGCCGAGCTGTTTGTGGGGGCGTGTGTTGTATCATGACGAGTTGTGTGTGACTGGTGTCTCTAGATGGAGAACGCCGAGCTGTTTGTGGGGGCGTGTGTTGTATCATGACGAGTTGTGTGTGACTGGTGTCTCTAGATGGAGAACGCCGAGCTGTTTGTGGGGGCGTGTGTTGTATCATGACGAGTTGTGTGTGACTGGTGTCTCTAGATGGAGAACGCCGAGCTGTTTGTGGGGGCGTGTGTTGTATCATGACGAGTTGTGTGTGACTGGTGTCTCTAGATGGAGAACGCCGAGCTGTTTGTGGGGGCGTGTGTTGTATCATGACGAGTTGTGTGTGACTGGTGTCTCGAGATGGAGAACGCCGAGCTGTTTGTGGGGGCGTGTGTTGTATCATGACGAGTTGTGTGTGACTGGTGTCTCCAGATGGAGAACGCCGAGCTGTTTGTGGGGGCGTGTGTTGTATCATGACGAGTTGTGTGTGACTGGTGTCTCCAGATGGAGAACACCGAGCTGTTTGTGGGGGCGTGTGTTGTATCATGACGAGTTGTGTGTGACTGGTGTCTCCAGATGGAGAACACCGAGCTGTTTGTGAGGGCGTGTGTTGTATCATGACGAGTTGTGTGTGACTGGTGTCTCCAGATGGAGAACACCGAGCTGTTTGTGAGGGCGTGTGTTGTATCATGACGAGTTGTGTGTGACTGGTGTCTCCAGATGGAGAACACCGAGCTGTTTGTGAGGGCGTGTGTTGTATCATGACGAGTTGTGTGACTGGTGTCTCCAGATGGAGAACGCCGAGCTGTTTGTGAGGGCGTGCGTGGAGTACGGCATGCAGTCCTTAGACACATTCCATGTCAAGGAGCTGTATGAAGCTCGCGCTGTCTATACCGTGAGTCTCTATCATCGGCATCGTCGTCATCGTCGTCGTCATCATCATCATCGTCGTCGTCATCGTCATCATCATCGTCGTCGTCTTCATCGTCATCATCATCATCACCATCATCAATCATTATCAATCATCAATCAATCATCATCAATCATCATCATCAGCAGCAGCAGCAGCAGCAGCAGCATCATCATCAACAATCATCAATCATCATCATCAATCATCATCAATCATCATCATCAATCATCATCAATCATCATCGTCATGAAGTTTCTTCTTCTTGTTATTGTTGCGTTTATGGACTGAGTGAGATTGTTCGTGTATGACCGTTTATTCCCGCCATTTAGGCACCCATACTCTGTTGAGTTCGAGGAAGAAGAAGTTCCATTTTTGAGCTTGGCGGTTGTTCTTTGTTCGTTTAACCGTTAAGCCTTTATATGAGAGAAAATTAGCTTTGACAGACATTCAGCAAATTAAAAAATGTTGACAGAATAAATAAATAAATAAATAAATAAATAATGAAAATTGACGACTGGTCAGTATTCCCAATATGGACCACTGAAGAGGGCCATCCATCACTTATCACTGTAAAAAGCATGACATAACTCAGTATGTGAGACAGAGTGCTGGTAAACGGAAGGTATATTATGCGAAACACTCCCTGATTACAAGTATTCCATTTGAAATAACGATCTATTGTTTCAGGTTGTCAACTGTATCCACGCTTTGGGCTCCCTGGTAAGTCCTCTCGCACCGTCACTGTCTGTCTGCCCCAGTCTCACACAGATACACTCACAGTCAACAAAATACCAACAGACAGACAGACAGACAGACAGACACACACACACACAGTGACTCACACACACACACACACACACACACACGCGCGCGCGCGTTAGCATCGTTTGTGTGTTACATGTATTTCCTGCGTCTCTCTGTGATGGATACACTCATTTTCCGGTCAATTGGAAATCTTGCAGCCACCTATCTTTCTCATTTCGATTTAATGGTGCAATTAGTTCGCTATCTCTTTGTGGTGTTCGCTATATCTGTGTGGTGTTCGCTATCTCTTTGTGGTGTTCGCTATCTCTTTGTGGTGTTCGCTATCTCTGTGTGGTGTTCGCTGTCTCTTTGTGGTGTTCGCTATCTCTTTGTGGTGTTCGCTATCTCTTTGTGGTGTTCGCTATCTCTTTGTGGTGTTCGCTATCTCTGTGTGGTGTTCGCTATCTCTGTGTGGTGTTCGCTATCTCTGTGTGGTGTTCGCTATCTCTGTGTGGTGTTCGCTATCTCTGTGTGGTGTTCGCTATCTCTGTGTGGTGTTCGCTATCTCTGTGTGGTGTTCGCTATCTCTGTGTGGTGTTCGCTATCTCTGTGTGGTGTTCGCTATCTCTGTGTGGTGTTCGCTATCTCTGTGTGGTGTTCGCTATCTCTGTGTGGTGTTCGCTATCTCTGTGTGGTGTTCGCTATCTCTGTGTGGTGTTCGCTATCTCTGTGTGGTGTTGCAGGCAAACAGACGAATTCCGGAAACAAGCTGTAAGTGCTGTAAGAGTGAATACTCTTGCTTTTAGTGAGGCAAACTTTCCACGCGTGCCACTTGTCCACGTGTTTCAGACACACTCACTAGTGATTGGCCTATAATGTCACGTGGGTAAGTTGGACTCACCAAAAGCAAGAGTATTCACTCTTTAACAACTCATACAAACCCGACAGAGTTATTTCCGTACATCGTCTATATCCGTTGTGTTTGTGATGTTCTGTGTGTGATGCGGCAATGATTTTCTGTTCTCCTTGTCACGTGTGATGTGACAATGATGTTCTGTTCTCCTTGTCATGTGTGATGTGACAATGATGTTCTGTTCTCCTTGTCATGTGTGATGTGACAATGATGTTCTGTTCTCCTTGTCATGTGTGATGTGACAATGATGTTCTGTTCTCCTTGTCACGTGTGATGTGACAATGATGTTCTGTTCTCCTTGTCACGTGTGATGTGACAATGATGTTCTGTTCTCCGTGTCACGGGCAGGCCCAGCAGCACGGCTACACGGGCCCCCGACTGGGCGTCAAGCTTGCGTCACGCAACGAGCGTCACTTCAACGAACAGCAGCTGCAGCAAGCACGCAGTAGCGTCGGTCGTCAGTACAGAGGTCCAACTGACGCCGCGTCACAAGCCAAGATGACGCCATACGGTCTGTCGCGTCAGATCATGCCGTCTGGCTCCGCCGCCCCTGACGTCATGTCTACGTCACATGGCTTCATCGGCCTGCAGTATGGCTCTAATCAGGTATGTGTGTGCAGGGCTGTATCTAGGGGTGGGGGGGGGGGGGAGGGTCTTGGGTTTCGGAAGCCCTCCTCCCCCCTTATTTGACAAATGTATCCATTTGTGTTTCGAATGCTAAATTTCAACAGCATCTTGCACCCCAGACCCTCCCCCCCCCCCCCCGCCCGGCTGGCCGCTGTACGTAGTACCCCTACTCATTCTGGAACACCCTCCCTCTCGTGTACTTGGTCCTGCCCTGGTGTGTATGTGTGTGTGTGTGTGTGCGTGTGTGCGTGTGTGTGTGAGAGAGAGAGAGAGAGAGAGAGAGAGAGAGAGAGAGAGAGAGAGAGAGAGAAGAGAGAGAGAGAGAGAGAGAGAGAGAGAGAGAGAGAGAGAGAGAGAGAGAGAGAGAGAGAGAGAGAGAGAGAGAGAGCTTTCACTGCTGTTTTGAACACAGAACTAAGCTTTCGAACCAAAATCCGTGTTGTAAGAGAAGTGAGCGCCAGCTGTGTGTTGTCGTCACAGGTTGCGTCACAGTGCGGCATGACGCCGTACGGAATGCCACGTCAGATCGCCACCTCCACGAGCAGTGACGGCGACCCCGCCCCCCTCACCGACGACATCAACCACAACCACGTCCCAGACACCACCGTCATTGTCAAGAACAACCCTATTCTCACCACCAACACCAGTCGCCGCGGCTCCACCCATTCCACGTCCTCCACAGTGATCGGTCTTCAGTACGGCTCCAACAAAGCGGCGTCACAGGCCGGCATGACGGCTTACGGCATGCCGCGTCAGATCGTGGCCTCTACGTCATCAGCCACGTCACAGGAGGGCGAGGGGGACGGGGAGGGGGAGAAGGGGGATGTGTTTGAGGGTGAAAACAAAACGTGACCGTGGGAGGGAGACTCAGACTTTTAGCTCCTCTGCATAGTGCCATCAATTTGTCTGCCACTGAATAAACCAATTCCTAAAATAACTCTTGTCGGGATTTTATGGGCAGTGGAAGCGTTGTATACTCATAGGAAAAAGTTAGGGACCACTTACGCAATCAAACACAGCTTCCAAACCACCAAACAAAATTGAATCAAATTTGTAACATGTTTAATTCATTATCTCTGCGATCCTTTTCCAAAATATGGTGACATTTCATTCACACATTACGTGTCAACAAGCTCTGAAACAACATGGGGGTCGAAAACAAAATTTGCAAGTTCCGAACAGTTCAGTAATGGGTGTGTCCGCCGCGTTTTGCGATGCCTTCTGCAGTCCTATTCCGCATCGAGTTTACCAGCTTCCTGCAGAAGGCCTGAGGAATGGCCTGCCATTCGATTTGCAGGAACTGAAGCAGTTGCTGCAGGTTCCTTGGGGGTGGGTGGTTGTTCCTCACTCGCCTGTCCAGCTCATCCCACAGGTGCTCGATGGGGTTGAAATCAGGGCTGCAGGCCGGCCAGTTCATCCTGGTGACACCAGCCTGCTGGATGAAGTTGTTGACCAGCCTCGCTCTGTGAGGTGTCGCGTTATCGTCCTGGAACACAGCCTGCACATCAATCTGGTGTAGAGCGGATAGAACCAAAGGGGCGACAATCTCATCTCTGTAGCGCTGGCCCGTCAGGTTGTCAACAATGTGGTAGAGGGGGGTTCTGTGTCGAAAACTGAAGGCCCCCCACACCATGATGGAGCCCCCGCCGAAGGCCACCATCTCCTGCACCAGACCGTTGGTGTGATCGCGTCGTCCAGCTGTACGGCCACGACTGACAGCAGCTCATCGCCAATCAATTCGCGACACACCGTATCTATGAATGTAGGCGTTTGCGGATGGTTTTCGTGCTGACGTTGGTGTTTGTTGCCACCCTCAGCTGGCCCCTGATGATGTTTGCAGTGGTGCCTCGCTGCTGCAGAGCTTGTCTTCTGATGAAGCGATCTTCACGCTGTGTTGTCTTCTTAGGCCGTCCTGACCTGGGCCTCTCCAGAACGCTGTTGGTGGCCTGGAACTTCTGATGCAGCCTGAACACGACAGAATGGGACACTCCAAGTCGTCTTCCCACTTCTTGCTTGCTTACGCCGTCTTGCTGCCATGCGATGGCCCGGGCTTTGTTGAAGGTGGTCACCTTTCGTCTGGGAGGCATAGTGAGAAGATGGTGGCTAGCGGAAAATCGCGGGGCTATAAAGCCTAACTGGTGACAACAGTTCACTCTCAACACATCCCCCCTGCACGTGCATAACGAATTTTTCATCTTTCCCGCCCAGGCTTGCCCACGCGCCAGCGTAAAAATGGTCCACTTTTTGCAGTTTGGCAGTTTCTGTCTCGTGCCCTAGCCAGGCCTCCGTGGATCCCGAGCAAGTTTCCTGCTAACACAGCATTGCTCACCCACTGGTGTGTACGGCCCGACAGCCATTTGGTTTTATAAACTTAGGAACAAGGAATTTGGCACAGATGAAGTTAGCTGGTTTTTTCAAGGGCGGTCCCTAACTTTTTCCTTTGAGTATATTTCTTGAAATTGAGGGAAGCTGCCTCAGTGGGAATTACCAGTGGAGTCTGGTCGTTGGTGCTACTATGAGTAATGAACTACGGTCTGCGTGTTTTTGAAAGGAAAGGCCGAGCATACACTGTGCGCTCGATATCATGCCTCTTTCTGCATCTTATTCAGTGTCAACTGTGTGAGGAAAATGTCATGTTGGGCTCACATCTTTTGTGAATATTCAGTTTCTTGACTGCTACAGTATCAGTTGTTTGCACACTGTATTTTGAGTCATTAATGTTCCGATAAAGTTGAACGCTACGCCAAATGGCAGACAGACACACACTACGCCCACACACACACACAGGGACACTCTCTCTCTTCACCACCAAAGCAAACACAAGCATCAGTTGACTGACTGTGGATTTTATTACAAAATCTGCTGAGGAAGAAGGATCTGACCTAAAGTTGTACACATTGTGTTGTTCATACATCGTGTTGTATAGTGTTGTACAGTCCCACACGCCAACCTCACGTCTATACAACTGGACAACATGGCCGTCAGGTATCCAAACAACCCAGCATCAACAAGACAAGACAAGACAAGACAAGACAAGACAAAACAAGACATGACATGAGGATGGTACCAAACTATTGTGGTGTCTGTACATGCAACGAAAAAGACACAACGGAAAAAAAACCAGGGAAAGAAACAGTGAACCCCGTCTGCCAGCCGGCACACAAACCCATGTTTAAATGTGATCATTTTGTTCCAACTTTGTCGCAGTTTTTGTTGTTGAAAGTATAGAGTTATTTTGCTGAACAAGAACAGAAACTCCACTCTTATCCCCACAAAAGTGTTCTTTGTTTTTATTTCACTGCTCCAAGATAAATATTCTAGATTATTCTAAGCTATTCTATACTCCATCATTTTCCTGCAGCACATCCTGTCAGTATTGTGGCTGGAGATTAGTTGGTCAACACTTTACCCGTATTGGTTTTTTTCTTGTTTTTTGCTGCTTTTATTTTATTACATCTTTTTTTGTTTTGCCCCAAAAAGAGATGATCATTGTGTTTTACTTAACTTCAAATCAGTACCTGCTGTGTTCCTTTCTTTCATTCCTGCCAGCAGGGAAGACTACATAATCACAAGAGAGAGAGAGAGAGAGAGAGAGAGAGAGAGAGAGAGAGAGAGAGAGAGAGAGAGAGAGAGAGAGAGAGAGAGAGAGAGAGAGAGAGCATAAAACAAAATCTAGAGGTATAGATCATGGATATATCATAGAGAGAGAGAGGAGACCCAGTACATAATACAAGATTTAAGGGTATATAGATGGATAGATGAGACAGAGAGAGAAAGGGGGGGAGATAATCATGGGTTTCTGTGCCTGCAATGATAGTTGTGTTCCCTGCACAAAGTATAAACTTTATCTACTCGGAGAAAAACAACAAGAGAGGCTTACATTATTCATTAATGTTATGACTCAACGCCTGCTAACCCGGCACAAGGGCCGAAGGAGACCCATTGTTTTCAAAATCCATAATTTGGGAGGAGATAAGATACCTTGTTGGTGAAGCTAGATTTACAGTGCTGGGTCTAAAAACCTTACGAGCTTGTGTGTTGTAAAAGTAAGCGTGAGTCCGCAAGACTCATGTCTATGGCTAATTCTTGTTTGAGTATTCTTCGCTGTTCCGGGGGGTGTGAATGTAATTACTTGGAAGTGAATACAATGTACCACTCTAAAGTCAGTTCATATAATAATCCAAGCACTCATGGCTAGGGAAACAAACATGACACAACTTGTAGACAAAAACACATCTCTTTACAAAATGTACAATTCAAATCAAATCGTCAACAACAACAAGTCTCTTGTCAATATGCGACCAAACTGACAACAGAATCAAAGATGAGAAAGAACTCACAGCCTCTGACCCTAAACAGAGTATAAATATTTCATTCTGCATATCATCCTCACACACACTCTCACACACTCTGGCACGCTTCTTTCTTCCATGCATAGCTGGCTGAAGCCTAGTGTTGTGTACAGAAGACAGGAGTTGTAGGGCTTGTTGAGTGTTGCAATGGGTTGTGTACAGAAGACAGGAGTTGTAGGGCTTGTTGAGTGATGCAATGGGTTGTGTACAGAAGACAGGAGTTGTAGGCTTGTTGAGTGTTGCAATGGGTTGTGTACAGAAGACAGGAGTTGTAGGGCTTGTTGAGTGATGCAATGGGTTGTGTACAGAAGACAGGAGTTGTAGGGCTTGTTGAGTGTTGCAATGGGTTGTGTACAGAAGACAGGAGTTGTAGGGCTTGTTGAGTGATGCAATGGGTTGTGCAGACTGTAATGTACTTATGTAGTTGCTGTAAGCTCTGTACAATCCGCACAGATTATTGTGTCTGATGCAAAGTGCTTTGTTGTTTAGAAAGCAGAGATGTTTGCTGCAGTGCAATAGGTAGGCTGCTAGTAGACTGTTGGCGTGGGCTACACTTGTTCACAGAGCACACAGGTGTGTGTCTAGCTTGGGACAGTGATAGGTTGTTGTGTGCTAAACTTGTGAATGGCATATATGCAAACAACATGTGTATTAGAGTAAGTATGCATTTAGAGTACTTACTTCCCTTTGTTTTTCACATCTCTAAATAGCGCTCTGCCTCATCTTTTTTTTAAAGATTCTTGTGAATAAAAGAATGCAGTGTTTTTGTCAACAACAAAAAGCTACAGATCTCTTTGAAGAAGAAGCTGACTAACATGATGAGGAAATGAGAGCGCAGAAGTTGCATGAAGTATATACAGAGACATTGACACCACCAATGAGACGTAACACGTTTATGTAACATGTCTCATGCACGCTTCTTCCACAACACGCTTATTTATATATATGCCCTATACACATCCACCTTATGTATCTGTTACATACAATGTATATCCTAAACAGTAAAATCATACACTGGCCTTAGGCTTAAGGGCAGACCGGGTAGGCAAAATGAGTTATTTTTGGTCTCATACACCTTTTTGGGGTTGTTGCATTTTTCACACCTTTGAACATCCTGGAATGCATTCAATAATCTGCTTTTGTCATTTTAGACATGTATTCATGTAAATAAAACCATTTTCAAACCGATGTTTTGTTGTTTTTGTCTGTGTTTTATCAAAAAAATCGAAAAAATGGTCAACTTTGGATACTCCGTGCTGGTAAATGTGCGCACATGACATGACCCTTCGCTGTTCAAACTGTGTGGAAATTTCCGTTCTTCAAGATGACGTCATCACCGTTGGGGAATTTCCGTTGACATAGGCACAAAGAGAGAGAATCCGTTCCAACCGAAACCCCGGAATTAATATATGCAAATATATGTAGGTCAAAGGCATTTGGCGCAAGCGCAGTAGACAACTTATCAGTCCCCCGGTGTCAACAAATCCATGATGTTTTCACCGATTCAGCAGCATTTTTCAAAGTTTTGAGCTGCGGAGAACAACCCTAACATTGGAAATGTTCGGCATAGTGGCAAGAAATATCAGAGAAAGATGAACCAGCAGCAGCGAACAGTAGAAGGAAGTAACAACACTCCGAAATGAACCAACATTATCGTATTGAAGCAGACGACATTCTAAGATTCTTGACTCGACGAGGTGGGTTTTGCTTCTATCTCTTTTCGATCTTGTTTGTTTGACAACGTGATTTATTGCCAATTGTCATGTTGTTGTTGTTGTAAGAATGTGTTAGGGTTTGCAGGTAAATGATAAACAGTTTGTGTCTGAAGTATTTTGCGTGTTTCTTGATGCCGCCGCCGCACCCCCCCACCCCCTCCCTCCCTCCCTCGATCATCTCTGTGATATCGTCTTCACAACCCCTATTTTATTGTTCTTCGCTGGCCAGTCCTTGAGAGCTTACTATGGTGTAACATGTCATCATTATTCTTTGTCTGGGGTCAAACTGAGAAGCAGCATCTGAGCGATGTACGACTGACTCAGTTTCTGTTTCTGGTCATTGACCGTAGGAAAATAAGTACCCTACTAGAGAGCGTTCTCTAATTCTAAAGGATTGGTTTACACCAGCATGGCTGACCAACCTATCATTGACAGCAATATTGTTGTTAAATCTTTTCCATTAACTAAGGAATAAAAAAAAAAGAGTTACACTAAAGGACTGGGGATGCAACTCATGAATCAAAAGCATAAAGATCACCTGCAAACAGTGCTAGGTTTAGGAAATCTGAAAATGTATACACACACACAGAACACACACACACACAAAACAGACAACAGACAAGAAACAAGCAAATACATAGCAAGTGTGATGAAATAAATTAATTTTAAAATATGAAAAGAAAGAAAGAAAGAAAGAAAATAATTCAGCTAGTTTCAGTATTAGTTCCTGTGTGTATGTGATTGTGTGGTTACTCAAATCCCATAGTAAACTTGACATGTAAATTTTGTGACAGGGGCCAATTAATGAATGTCTTTTGTGTGTGTGTGTGTGTGTGTGTGTGTGTGTGTGTTCGTCAACCGACATATGTGGGTACGAGCCGCTGAGGTGGTTGTAAGAAAACCCGCCTGGTTGGGGGCTGATTGGGATTTCTGATTTACCAGCCTAGCCAAAAAGTTGAGGTACACCCCATGTAACATGGTCATTTGCAAAATAAAGTACAAGCACTTGTTGACGTTTATATTGAGTCTTAAAATTTGCAGCTTATTACAAACAAAAACCATGGACAGTTGTATCAAATATTAAATCAGTGTTTGTGTATTTATTAGGTTGGAGCAAGGGGAGAGCCAGTCCTCCTGTGGTGGCAGCGAGGAGAAAGATTGACCTGATGGAAAAGTTTGCTAAACCGGAACTACCCTCTTCCACAGCAGAAACATCAGCTTTGCCATCTTCTGACCAACCATAAGAAGATACAGATACTTTGCCATCTTCTGACCCATCACAAGCAGATATGGATACTGGTACTGTGCAACGTCACTCCGCTGACATGTGTTGGGCTTTTGTCAACATTGATCAGCTCAATCTATTGCTGAAAGGTTTATATCCTGTACTGAATGCTTGTCTGATAGCAGTCTGATTATGAAAGAAGGTGATGCATCAGCCCAAGGATTTGCACAGGCCCTGCATCTGGAGTGCATATGAGTGTCCATTCAAGTCTGCAGTTGTTTACTCTTCTCCCGGTGTTTGCAAGGCTTCGGGTGGTAAAGTTGCATTTTAAATAATCCGCGTATGACCATGTTGGTACATGGAAAGGGACATTCAGCTTTACAGAAATTTGCTGCAGTGTTAGGATTGAGCACAGAAATACTGTAATTAAAATGTTGCAACTTTTGAATGGCTTGATAGCTTTGTTCCATTTGTGTATATATAATTATGTAATGTTGTTGATGATTTGTGAAGCATCATTTCTATGCAATGGAATAAGAAATCAGTGCATCCGTTGGGTTTTTATGAGTCTGACAGTTTGGTTCTGATCAATATTTTCATATCAGCACAAACACAGATAATTGACTTTTTTAATGTTTTCATATGATTTTTTTTTAAATCAAAAAAATCTGATAATTTGATTATCAAATCATTTCCCCTTCATAGTTAGTGTTATTCTGGTTAAAAAAAAACACCCCATTAATTCAAGCTCTACTGTGGTACTAGTTTACCGGGGTACTAGTGAGACTCTTTTACATGCTGTTTTCTCTACATGTAATTTGAGACAAAATGTGGTAATTAAAATGTTGTAACTTTTGAATGGCAAGATGGATTTGTTCCAATTTTGTATATGTTGTTTATGATTTGTGAAGCACCATTTCTGTGCATGGAATAAGAATACAGTGGATTCCTTGTGTTTTTATGAGTCCGACAGTTTCGTTTTGATTCATATCTGCACTAACATAGATGAGTTTTCAAATGATTTTTTAAAAAAAGTCTGGATAATTTGATCGTCAAATCATTTCCCCATCATAGTAAAGTGGTTATTCTTATAAAAACATATCAATTCAGGCTGCACTGTGCTACTAGTTTGAGGTACTGGTTGGAATCTTTCAAATGCTGTTTTCTCTGAATGTAATTTTCAGACAAACATCTGTAATTAAAAGTTGCAACTTTTGAATGGCTTGATGGATTTGTTTCATTTTTGTTTATGTTGTTTATGATTTGTAAAGCGTCAGTTTTGTGTATGGAATAAGAGTTAAGTGCATTGGTTGGGTTTTTATGAGTCTGACAGTTTGGTTCTGATTCATGTTTTCATATCGGTACAAACAAAGATGGCTGTTTTCATATGATGTATATAAAAAAAATCCTGATAATTTGATTGTCAAATCCTTTTCCCTACATAGTAAAGTGGTCATTCTGATAAAAACATATGAATTCAGGGTGCACTGTGCTACTGGTTTTTTTATGTACTGGTTCAAATCTTTAAAATGCTGTTTTCTCTGAATGTAATTTTCAGACAAAACGCTACAATTAAAATGTTGCAACTTTTGAAAGGCTTGATGGATTTATTCAGTTTTTGTATATGTTGTTTATGAGTTGTACAGCATCAGTTCTGTGTATGGAATAAGAGTTCAGTGCATTGGTTGGGTTTTTATGAGTCTGACAGTTAGGATTTCATGTATTTTTCTTATCAGAATTGAACCGGTAACTGAAAATGCTAAATTAAAATAATATATTGCTTAGAAATGCTTTTCGATACACAGAATTATTAAACACACACATATTGCTGCAAAGAAGAAATATTGGATCAAAACATGCACTGGTTCACAAACTGCAACATTTTAAAAAAAGCACATTTTATAACGTTTTTCTCACATTTTGGTGAATAAAACCCCCAAAAATTGCTTTTCACTCAAAATTTAAAATGGTTTCCCTTAATTAGGTTATTCTGCTTGCAAAAATCAAACAAGCAGCAAGCTGTTTCCAAAAAAAAAAAAAAAAGTGCTTGCCTACCCTGTCCCCCCTTAAGTCATAATCATTATATATATATCAACATTATTTATCTCTAACTCCCTCCAAACACACATCCATACACACACTTTGTCACTCAGTCTCAATACTTGACACATAACATTTCACTGTATAACGAGGTACTGAATCAACTGTTTCATTTCGCATGCTAAACACACAGCATTTTACCGTACAACGAGGTCCTCAATGAACTACAGTATTTCTTTTCTTATGATTCAAATGACTTACAACAAATTGATGTAAAAAAGACATTTTTATTTGCTGAATCTTCACTGCATTTCATCAACCATTTCTGTCAGCCATTTTGATCATCTCATGTTTGATTCCATGCTTACACGCTTCATAAGTCATTATATGTAAATATTTGATTCACTATTTTACAATTTCAGAAAGTTAAACACTCTAAGCCATTTACCTTATCAATAAATCAAGGACAAATGCCTTAGTTTTTACAAATTACCATTTCCTTTCATCTAAACAAAAAATGATTTGAAGAAGCGATGAAGCATTAAGTACCTTGTTTTCTCATTTTCTGTTTGAAGATGACTTTTATTGTTGTTCACAAAATAAACTATGTTTTTTAAATCTGAAAAATGGTTAACCTGTGTGTCATGTATCTGTCCTGCTGATTTGTACTCTTTTTGTTCGTATTTTGTGATCGTTGCATCCACAATATTACAGGTAAAACACACACAAACACGCACACAGACACACACTGGCAGTCCTTCAACAAAGATCTACCCACTAAAAACTTTGCTGAGTGCATAATTTCACAAGTGCATACTGTTAAATCAGATCATTCAAGTTTTCCTGCATAATTCATCAAGCACTGCACAAAGTTTCTCTGTGTTTACCTGCAGTAAAGTAAATCATATAACATTAACACATAATATAACTCATTCCCTGACTCTAGCTGGGATGCCATGCAGGATGTATCCTTCACACGACTCGAGCTAAGACTCTCACAGCGTTTTGCAAAACCAGCCTACAAAACACAGTGTGGTTTATATCACATAGAATTCAAATCTGTAATCTGTCACCTGATAGGTCCTAAGCCTGTGTTTATTAACATAATGCCCCGATCTACTAACATAATGCCCTGATCTACAAGCTGGCCTGTCAGAACAGGACCAGGCAGTGACAGCAGCTACAGTAAAACAGCGCATTAATACTGTCTTCAAACCAACACTCTCCATACATGTCTTTTTGTGGCCTGGTCCCCAACTAACCCCGTGGAAGTGACGTCACATACTGAAACAAGGGCAACCGTTTGAGATTGACTCAGTGGGGCTTAGAATATCACACTGGTTATCAGATTATTGTTTTGTTGTTAAACCTTTACCATCAGAATGGAAGAAATAAGGTGTGAAGGTAGTTTTAACAAGAACATTGTTTCCATTTCAATTCACTAGAATGTCTCTAGAAATAAGGTAATCCCGAAAGAAGATAAAAGTACGATCTGAGGACACTGAATCTAGTGTGCTACCCCCCCTCCCCTCCCCTCCCTCCTCTTGCATGACTAGTACAATCTTCACATCATTTGCTACAAGTCATTTCTCATGCTAATCATCTACACGTAAAGCTGTGATGTTTGTGACCAACCGTCTCTCTGTATTTGCTCACAACTCGCATCCTTCGTCATGCTCACGATCACTCGCACGGCATTCACCATTCAGACAGTTTTTGTTCCTTTGTTGTGAGATGGGCAGGTCTCAGGGGAGACAATTGTGAGTGAGGAAAACACTGAAGATCATCAGTGTTGGCAGCACACAGCGGGAGACAGACCCACACCCTCCGGCCCCTCCCTGCCTTCTGTCAGCAGCAAGTCAACATCTGAGCAATCCATGCTACCCAGCCTCACCAATCATCATCCAGGTTGCCCGGCTGCACTGTCCATTATCCAGGTTGCCCGGCTGCACTGTCCATTATCCAGGTTGCCCGGCTGCACTGTCCATTATCCAGGTTGCCCGGCTGCACTGTCCATTATCCAGGTTGCCCGGCTGCACTGTCCATTATCCAGGCTGCATAGCTGTACTGTTCATCATTATCCAGACTGCCTGGCAACTGTTCATAATTATCCAGACTGCCTGGCAACTGTTCATAATTATCCAGACTGCCTGGCTTCTGTTCATTATTATTTCATTTCATTTTCATTCATGAATTATCCAGGCTGCCTGGCTTTTGTTCATCATTACCCAGGCTGCCTGGCCCCACTGTTAGTGACAATGCATGATGCCTGGCCTGTGTGTGTTAGAGATGAGTCCTGCTCAGCACTGGTGTGGTTTTGTTGTGTGTCATGTAACTACCCTGAGCTTGTAACACCACACCAGGCTGTCACTGTCATGTCATGTCATGTCACTCACATGTGTCACAACAAAGTCATACAACTGACTCGTTGAACAAATCAAACAGTGAACACGACCTGTTTCAAATCAAGTGAACACTGCATGACTTAAAAAGTTTGTGTTTACTCAACATTGTATAGAGTGTATTGGGTAAGCACACACAGTCCCACTGTCTTCACTCCCATGCGATGATGAAGTCATGAATTTCCCTGTTGAAGTTTGAGGTGGTCCAGCAGTGGGGGTGCACATGTACCCGTCACACACACAGCCCAGTGCAGACGCACCTAGCCTCTTGATATACACACAGTGACTCCTCACACTTCACTCCCTGCTCAGTGGCTGTCTGCACCACACAGTCCAACATTGTGGTGTCATTCAACAAAGTGGGAGTGGCTGCTGGGAGTCAAAGAGCAACGTTTGTGTCACCATGACAACGGCCCTCAGTGCGAGTCGACCATGTGTACCTGGACGTTAGCGATGACACTGTGCGGTCCCTTCAGGCTGGTTGCCCCAGCGACGGGAGAGCCCACGTCGGAGGTGAGACAGGTCTGCTCGGGGATGGGGGTGTAGCAGGAGAGGCGGGTGTGGGGGGGTGTGGGGCTGCGACTGCGCCGTGTGGAGGATGAGGGGGGCGGGGGGAGGACAGGGGGGTGGGTGAGGATGGTGGTGTAGGGGGTGGGCTTGAAGCGATCCTTCGCGATGGAGTGCGGGTCTAGACAGGGGAGGGAAGCGTGCTCCGAGTCCTCGTGGGGCGTCATGGTGCTGTAGCCGTGGTCGCTGTCACCCCCTGCCGGCCGTCGGTACGACGTGTTCACTCTATACGGTGAGATGCTGGCCGGGTTCTCAAAGGACGCCAGCACAAAGTTGGTGTGACCTGCAATGATGGAAACTCTTTGAACACTGACTCACACAGGCTGTGAAACGGGCACATTCACTCAACCTTTTACACATGGAATAAAAAAGCTGTAGTTCACACACACACCCACCCACACACACTCACACATCTAACTGGAAATGAAGACAAAGAAGGGAAGAAGCTTCTGCAAAACACAAGCAACAAGAGCAAGTTTTTAACATGTCAACACGCCTCTGTTGCAAACTCTCAGCCCTTCCAGTCTGTATGTGAACATCATTTTGTTCCATGGGCTACAAAGCCCGAGTTATCCTAGTTCACAAGAGCTATGGTTGATTTTTTTCAGTTTGTTTATTCACATACATAAATAGACTGATCTTTTTTTCTAGTTCACTCGCACACATACTCCCTTTTGTGCCCACAGGTCACTCACACGTATATGCACGCTCACATTTCTTCAGTTTACTCTCTCACATAAGCACGTTTACATTTCTTTATTTTAATGTTTCACAAAGCCTGAGCTAAGCCCTACAGGCTACAAACACACACACAAAGACAGAAAGCGGACAACCAACCTGCGGTGGTGTCGTCGGTGGGCTCGGGCTCGTCCTCGTAGTAGTGTGAGTTGCGGTGGGGGTTGTCGGGCAGCGTGGAGACGTACTGGTGGGAGTGGCGGTGCACGTGGTGCCGGTAGCAGTAGACGCCCAGCGCCAGCAGCAGGAAGCATCCCATGATGCCCCCTGCAACCGGGCCCACTGGCGTGCTCTTCATGGTCACCGCGTCCACCTCACTGCACTCCGCTGGGGACAACACAATACAATTTTGTATGGATAAGGATAAGATTGTATATAGTCCTGTGAGAAAACCCTCTTGAACATTCGGGTAGCTTCGCCAGAGCCCCTCTCTTGACGCGTTCAAGAGTAGGTTGAAGACTCAGTTCTTCCCGTAGCTGGCTGCGACTTTCATGTTCGACGTGATGTGTTGTGCCCCAAAAGACATTCTTGTGCTGTGCTCTGTGAGAGGTGTTTTCTTTGTGTTTAATATTATTTTGTTTGGACCTAGCTATTGATGTGTACATTGTTGTTAAACAGTTGTTTGTTGTATGTGTATCAGGGTTTGCTAGTGTGTGATAGCCAGATAGGGTTCGTGTCCGTCTGTAGATGTTAGTTTCTTTGTTAGTCCTGTGTTGACAACTCTTCGACAAGCGCTTAGAACATTACTGTACCCACGGAATACGCGCTATATAAGCTTCATATTGATTGATTGATTGATTGATTGATTGATTGATTGATTGATTGATGCTTTGACTGTGGGGAAAGCGAGCTGCCATACAGTATTAAGCTACCCATTTTTTGTCTTTTTTGTGTATTCATGTTTGCAAGCCCTGAGACTTTCGCTGTGAACTTGGGATCTTTATCGTGCGCATGCGTGCACACAGGGGCGTTTGGACACCGAGGAGAGTCTGCACAAAGTTGACTCTGGGAAATAAATCCCTCGCGGAACGTGGGGATCAAACCCACACCGAAGGTGATAACTGGTTTTGAAGCCAGCGCAGCTAGCAACTGAGCTATTTCCCCATGTATCTTCACATCAATCATACACATTAACCTCTTCGCTGTCAGGAAATATATGTTGACAAAGCATTACCTGTATTTACCTAAAATTGACAACATACAGTATGCCCTTGTTGTATAAATGAATACACCACTCACACACATTGTTTGTTTGTTGCTTTTCTTCTTCTGTTGTTTGGTGAATGATTTGTTGCCTGTTGGAGCAAGTTACCCAGGACGTCAGCTGATGCCCCACAGGCAGTGAAAGTGTTAATAAACACTATTGAATAATTCGTACAATTAGACTCACCACTGATCTCATCGCCGTAGGGAGAGTGAGCACCCACCACGCCCCCAAAACACACCCGCTGGGAGTCGCAGTACGCTGTTTTCAGAGCCGTCTGCCCGTCCTTCTCCACCTGACACCACTGGCAGTCCAGCACGCCAAGACACTCCCTGAAAACACACACATACAATCATGTCACATTGTCCAAAGAAAAGCAGGATAAGTCTGAAAAGACACTCTAGTCAAGGTCAAAACAACACCTATGTCAACACATGAAAACACACGGGTCAAGACCCAAGACAATCCCAGTGAAGTTGTGGTCAACACAAACCCTACTGTGTCCCCCAAACAACACCACCCAGTCAAGTCAGTCTCACACAAACCCTACTGTGTCCCCCAAACAACACCACACAGTCAAGTCAATCAGTCTCACACAAACCCTACTGTGTCCCCCAAACAACACCACACTGTCAAGTCAATCAGTCTCACACAGACCCTACTGTGTCCCCCAAACAGCACCACCCAGTCAAGTCAATCAGTCTCACACAGACCCTGGAAGCGTTTGGCGAGATTTATTAAACCTACATAGTCAGTCAGTCAATGCAAGCAGGAAAAGTCAAGTCAGGCCAATGCTCATGTGGGCAAATTCTATGTTTCTATGTACACCTGATGCCTTCCTTATCAAATAATCTGTTCTTTCTGCTCAGAAAGGATAACAATTGAAAAAACCAGCAGGAAGTAAAACAAGGCATACAAACATGCTTGGAGGAGACCAAGACAGAAATGCCCTGCCATCACTACACTGGACCAAGAGAGACAAGACAGAAATGCCCTGCCACCACTACACTGGACCAAGGGAGACAAGAGAGGACACAAGGGAGGTAGCTCACATCTTGGATTTGCGCGCCTGACACTTGGGGTTGTAGCACTGCGACAGTGTGGCCGTCAGGTCAGAGGGCGCCACCATCAGCTGCTCTCGCTCGGGGTCGTGGGGACAGCTGGGGTTCCTGTAAGCACAAACACAGTGACAGAGTTACAACTTAAACTCAGTATGGCATTACTACGACCACAAGTCACCTCACAAACTTGAGCTTACACAACACTTTATGAAGCTAGACAAAAACAAAACAAGTGTCCATACATAACGGGACTTAAAATACACTTTGTAAAGGCAGACAAAGACGTTAAAATACACTTTGTAAAGGCAGACAAAGACGTTAAAATACACTTTGTAAAGGCAGACAAAGACGTTAAAATACACTTTGTAAAGGCAGACAAAGACGTAATCATCAGAGAAGCACAGAGTGACATAGGGTGAAACAAAGGGAGAGAAGCCTGTACTCACGAGTCATCCAAGTCGACGAGTTGTCCTGAGCAGAGGTCCATGTCGAGCGGACACTCACAGGGACACTCACACTCCGTCTGCTCCATACGCTTGCAGTTGAGACACAGTCTGTCGTACTGTCAAATATAGACACACACACAAACATTACACCAACTGTCTCCATCAACTACAAACATTACACCAACTGTCTCCATCAACTACAAACATTACACCAACTGTCTCCATCAACTACAAACATTACACCAACTGTCTCCATCAACTACAAACATTACACCAACTGTCTCCATCAACTACAAACATTACACCAACTGTCTCCATCAACTACAAACATTACACCAACTGTCTCCATCAACTACAAACATTACACCAACTGTCTTCATCAACTACAAACATTACACCAACTGTCTCCATCAACTACAAACATTACACCAACTGTCTCCGTCAACTACAAACATTACACCAACTGTCTCCATCAACTACAAACATTACACCAACTGTCTCCATCAACTACAAACACAAGTGCACAGCCATTCACTTGCAAATGACCATCACACTCTGTCACATTCCCGAGAAAAAAAAGTAAGGTGCATGGCGAACGGCATGAGCCACAGACAACAAAACAAAAACCAAGACTGAAAAAATAACAAACAAGGAAGAATGAACGCTTTATTTACAATTACAGATACAAAAGAATCCTTACCTGAAACTAACCTGACAAAGAAAAGCCTACTGACAGAATTTACTAAAGAAGCAAAGCTAGAAGACGAAATAAATGATGTGTTACGTATCACCTTAGTACTTTACCACATACCCTACTGCACATCCAAACCCAACGCTGTCCTAGCCTGCCCTAATTAATACACAGCTCACACACACATCGTTCGCTCACCATTCAAACACCACAATAAACTAATTCACGTGCACTCTCAATCTCTGGTCACAAGCATACTCTGACTTGACAAATTTATACCCCGTTCACTAAATGTGAGAGACATGAACACATATCACTCTACAGACGTCAGACACATGAACACTTACCATGCTGCAGGGACAGAAGGCGGTTGCGGTCTCACAGGTGTGATTGACGATGCCCAGAAAGACGTTGGTCCCTGGGATTTGAGTGATCTGCAACACACACCATCACGCTCAGTACTCACATACTATCACTCTCAGTGTTCATCTGTTTATCATGCCATGATGACAATGACAATGATTCCCCCCTTGAGAAGCTTATGTCTTCACACAAGCACGAATACACTCAAATTCAAAATCATAACAAATACAGAAAATAATGCATACACTTTAATGCGCCTGCCACACAAATTCACAATCATACCAAATAAAAAATATAAGTAGGGTGTGCGTGGAGTGCTATATAAGAAATAAAGAAGGTAAGCAGGGTGTGTGGGCGAGCGTTGCAACTGACCTGGTATCGGGCGCAGTGTTCTCCGTGAGCCAGGTTGGTCAGCACTCCAGTGAAACTTGTGTTGAACTGAAACACCACAAACATACATGCTTATCATCAACACATACATCATCATGTATCACTAGAACAGCATGCATGTTATACCCACACCAACCCTAACAACAGAGACACAATCTTGACTCACAAACAGAAAACCCACAGAGAAACAACCTTAACAACTTCAGCAGCCATAGAAAACCCACAGAGAAACAACCCTTACAACTTCAACAAGCCACAGAAAACCCACAGAGAAACAACCCTTACAACTTCAACAAGCCACAGAAAACCCACAAAAAACCTAAACAACAGAGAAACAATATTAAGACAAGGGAAACAATCCTAACAAGTTGACTCACATCAAAGTATCGCTGCACGGTGCGGTCGTTGTAGCGGTTGCAGAGTCGCTTGCGCACGAAGTGTCGGTGGTTGAGGATGTCGTTGGCCACCAGGGGCTCCATGTGTGTTATGTGCCGCTGCTCTGCCGGCCCCTTGCCGGTCGGGTCGATCAGCCCGGGGTGGGCCACCAGGTAACCCTCGTCGTCCATCAGGAAACACCTGCAGTACAGGTAACAACAGGTATAGTTTCAGTAAGTGTAGGTGCCACTTCTGCTGTTAGCTTTCATCATCCAACAAGATACACTGGTACACTTGTGGTCCCAATGTATACACCACTAATGTTTCAGCAGGTGGCCTTGCACAAAACAAGTGCAACACAGGTACACACACACACCCAGGTACACACACACACAGACAGACAGACAGACAGACAGACAGACAGACAGACAGACACACACACACACAGACAGACACACACAGACAGACAGACAGACAGACAGACAGACAGACAGACAGACAGACAGACAGACAGACAGACAGACAGACAGACACGGAGATTATAAACAAGAAGAGAGCAGGGAGAGATATAACATACCCGAGTGCTGCATGTTGACAGGGGGGGATGAGGTCGGCCAGCAGTTTGTGGAAGTAACCCAGTGTAATGTCCATTCCCATCACTGCTACCACCTTGTCTGATGGGCTGTGTAGGGCTGCCGGCCTGTGACACAGATACATCTCATTACACACTGACACAGGACACAGGAACAACACATTACACACTGCTACCACCTTGTCTGACAGGCTGTGTAGGGCTGCCGGCCTGTGACACAGATACATCTCACTACACACTGCCACATGAGAGAGTAACAACACATTTCTTCAAATGCAGTTATCACATGCTTCTGACTGTCTGCATCATGTACCCCAAAACAACAAGTCCTTCTTCACTTATACATCACAACGTAGTCTCTATGACTGTTCACAGGACTCAATATTGCAAACAGCCTGACAGCCTGTCACAAAGAGACAAGGCACCTCCACAAAGTACCTCCATGGTACCTGATTTTAGCACAGTTCATTTCCTTCTGGCTGTCCGGTCTCAAACAGCAGTGACAAATCTGTCCTCCCTCTGCATGTCAATACAAGTGTCGAGACTCAATACTCAGACCTCAGGTACATAACGCACTCAGCTGTCACAAATCTGTTCTCCCTCTGAATGTCAATACAAGTGTTGAGACTCAATACTCAGACCTCATGTTCATAACGCACTCAGCTGTCACAAATCTGTCCCCCCTCTGTATGTCAATACAAGTGTTGAGACTCAATACTCAGACCTCATGTTCATAACGCACTCAGCTGTCACAAATCTGTCCTCCCTCTGTATGTCAATACAAGTGTTGAGACTCAATACGCAGACCTCAGGTTCATAACGCACTCAGCTGTCACAAATCTGTTCTCCCTCTGTATGTCAATACAAGTGTTGAGACTCAATACTCAGACCTCATGTTCATAACGCACTCAGCTGTCACAGATCTGTCCTCCCTCTGTATGTCAATTGACTCAATACAAGTGTTGAGACTCAATACTCAGACCTCATGTTCATAACGCACTCAGCTGTCACAAATCTGTCCCCCCTCTGTATGTCAATACAAGTGTTGAGACTCAATACTCAGACCTCATGTTCATAACGCACTCAGCTGTCACAAATCTGTCCCCCCTCTGTATGTCAATACAAGTGTTGAGACTCAATACTCAGACCTCATGTTCATAACGCACTCAGCTGTCACAAATCTGTCCCCCCTCTGCATGTCAATACAAGTGTTGAGACTCAATACGCAGACCTCATGTTCATAACGCACTCAGCTGTCACAAATCTGTCCCCCCTCTGTATGTCAATACAAGTGTTGAGACTCAATACGCAGACCTCATGTTCATAACGCACTCAGCTGCAGAAAGCAAAACCCAAAAAACGTGACACTCACTTTCCCTCAAAGATGGTGTGGCTGATCGTGATGATGTAGCCAGCTCCACCCACGTCCAAATATGGTGCCGACAGGGTCACGTGACCCGGGTACTTCAAAGCATTGGCGTACCTGTAATGAGAAAATGACCACAATGTTCAACGCTAATGTCACCACTGCCTTCACCAGACTGAATTAAGCTGCACCTGTTATATGAGGTGCCCTCCAACAGGAGAAACATCTCCAAGCAACAAATATTTTCTGCTCTTTGCCTATGGGCTACAGCAGTGACGCCATGACTCATCGTTATCAATTCATAGCCTGAGAATGATGACACAAGTGCAGACTGATCATGCAGCTCTCAGCATACTTCTTCTTCTGTCTTGCTGGCACTATGCTAAACTGTTGATGAGACCAAGTCTGCAGTTTTATGCAGGGACTCCACCGGACCCCACACTTTCTTCTTCTTCTGCGTTCATGGGCTGAAACTCCCACTTCAATTCGTGTTTTTTGCATGAGTGGGGTTTTACGTGAATGACTGTTTTTACCCCGCCAATCAGGCAGCCATATGCCAGTTTGGGAGGAGTTTCCCCTGGAGGTCCACTATCTCAGCATACTACACTGCCTAACAAGCGGATGTGTGAGAGCAGACTGCGGGATACTCACCAGGCTCGCTGCACTGGTTCAAAAGACTTGTCTAGCAGTGTTCCGGGGAACATTCGCAGCACTCCACTCGGCATCCCTATGTACCTGCACACAGTCAACGTTGAGAATAAGGATAAGATTCTATATTGTTAACATAAAGTGTTGTACACAGTATAGAATGTAACGTTAAGGATAAGAATAAGATTATATATATAGTCCTGCTTGGTGTTAACATAAAATGGTGTGCACAGTATAGAATGCAACGTTAAGGATAATGATAAGATTATATATATAGTCCTGCTCGGCGTTAACATGAAGTGATGTACACAGTATAGAATGCAGCATTATACACTATGGACTTTTCAGCAATATGGTTGTCTCTTTGCTTACTGTTCATTTATCAGATTTACAAGATAAACATTACAAAAGCATCAACACTAACATCTTGTTTTTTAACTGGATTTACTCTTGCTGCATTCTGTTTTCAAAACCAAGCTTGTGCAAGGAACATAAAATAATGCAGAAAGACATAACAAGTGTTGACCTTAACGAGGTCAAGAAGCCGCCCTTGGTAATATGGGGGTGGGACACGCAGACAGACAGACAGACAGACAGAGGGAGGGAGATTTTTTTTTTAACTGAATAAATTTTTTGTTTTTTGTTTTTGAAGTAAAGAAATAAATTTTAGAAAGAATTAATGTAAAAAAAATTAAATGAATAAATTAATAAATATTTAAATTTTTTTTGACCGAGCTCTTTACACGTGGTGACATGGTAGACAAACAAACACCTGAAACCCGGACAAACAGGCAGAGCAAATCCAGTAAGCACCCTTTAAAGGCGGCTTAATAATCCAACGCATGTTCGCATGCTGTCAGTGATAGAACGAGACCCGAAGGGAAGTAACTCATTACCGCCTCTTTCCAAAGTAAATGACGTACACACTTTTGCGTCACTTAACCTTCACAGTACCGATGATTTACTCATGAACGGCCCATACTTTCTAAAGAAATATTCAACATAAAAAGTATCCTTCTACACCACCCACGCCATCCAAATAAAAATAAACAAAGTAAAATGCCTTCTTTAATTCAAAAGTGGGTCGTCCACAACCCACCACATATAGACTGTGTAGTTCAAATGACGTCACTATTTATTTATTTGTTTATTTACGGAATAATTCTTCAAAAATCGGTCGTTATGAAGGATCTATGGTGTTTGAGATTTACATGAAGTCTCGATCAAAAATCCATGTCCCACCCCATATTACCAAGGGCGGGCTTCTTGACCCCGTTAAGGTCAACACTTGTTTTTGTCCGGAGTTCTAATCCAACGCATGCTTGTTTGTTTGTTTGCTTAACGCCCAGCCAACCACGAAGGGCCATATCAGGGCGGTCAACGCATGCTGTCAGACTCGAAGGGAAGTAACTCGAGTTCTGGGTGCGGGAATTCCTGCAAACGTATGAGTCTGTCAGTGGGTTTCGTCCCCTGGCTCTGTTTGTAAAAGCGTTAAAAGCTAATATCTTCCGTTTGACTACTGTTAGGAATGTAATTTTTTGCATACACCCGTCTAACCCTATTCCTAACAATTTCACGAAATTTGAGCTTAATTGACCCAGAGATACAAGTCTTACCAGACAAACACCGACCGCCCGCCCACCCGCCTCAAACAGACAGACAGAGCAAATCCAGTAAGCCCCATTATACTAATGGCGGCTTAAAAAAGACAAAGAGTCAAGAGGTAATCAGTTGTTTACTCAACCAAACACTAAAACAGCCATGTGAAGATACGGTAGTACTGGAAGTACCGTAGAACCCCCCCCCCTTTTAACTCATTGTCTTCCAGGTACGGATATATCTGTACTCACTCATATGGCTCTATCTGACCTGGTATGGATATATCCGTACACACAGTCACTTCAGTCGCTTCCTGTAACGTCGATCTAACGCCTGCATTCCATCGTGTTGATACAGTTTCTACACAGTTGCTACAATTCTGAGTGACCTGCTGCAGCCCAGCTGGTCTCGGCTAAAACAAAACTTTGTCAACATACGTGGGGTAGAAAGTGTTAAGACCCCCAATTTTAAGACTACCTCCTTTTTAAGACTACCCTCTTTTCTTAGATGTTCTGTTTATAACCTCTGTAATTTTACCCCCATTTTAAGACCCGATTTTTCTCAGATTCTTGGTGATCTTAAAAGGGGGGGGGGGGAGGTGGGTTTGCTGTAGAGACATTTGAAGAGGGGGTTGTAGATGCGGACAGTGGGGGTGGGAGCAGCCCAGAGAGTGAGGTTGGTTATTATTGTTTATCGTCTTTTCAGCAGTCACAGCTATTTGAGACCGATGCACGCAGCACCGACAGTGACAGCTATTTGAGACCGATGCACGCAGCACAGACAGTGACAGCTATTTGAGACCGATGCACGCAGCACGGACAGTGAGGGCGGCAGGTTACCTCCTGATGATGTAGTCCTTGAGGTTGCTGGTCTGGTAGCGCCTGATCCACTCCATGTTGATGCGACTGCTGGCCGCCACGTCGTTACGCACGCTATCCTGAAACACAACACCAGATCCTCGATGAGATTGTTGATGTTTTGACCAACACATCTCTCTGATCTCCATCACCTAAGTCATGATAAATTTTGTGTTGAGCAAAGTCACACAAATTCAAATGCTCCTGACGCTTTTCGTTATGTAGAGCGTTGCATGACGTTGGGTACACGTGTAAAACAACATGACACACACACACATGACATTGGGTACATGTGTAAAACAACATGACACACATAAAACCCTGCACGTACCTTGAGACCCGGGTTGGTGATGAGGCGTGTGTCATCCTTGAGGTAGGCCAGGTAGCTCTGCACGCTGCGCTTGGTCTCCTCCTCCGTCAGGTGTTCAAAGGGGTTGATGAAGCTGCTGGGCGACATGAACACTGTGCTGATCTCTGTACACACAGTAACACAAACATTATGATCCACACAATGCCCATCTGTCAGATGTTCTAAGGGGTTGATGAAGCTGCTGGGCGACATGAACACTGTGCTGATCTCTGTACACACAGTAACACAAACATTATGATCCACACAATGCCCATCTGTCAGGTGTTCTTAGGGGTTGATGAAGCTGCTGGGCGACATGAACACTGTGCTGATCTCTGTACACACAGTAACACAAACATTATGATCCACACAATGCCCATCTGTCAGGTGTTCTATGGGGTTGATGAAGCTGCTGGGCGACATGAACACTGTGCTGATCTCTGTACACACAGTAACACAAACATTATGATCCACACAATGCCCATCTGTCAGGTGCTCAAAGCAAGTCAAATCAAATTAACTTCATTATCTCAAGCTTGAGTAATGACAGTTGTGGTGCATATAACAAAAAGACAGAAAAAACCGACAACATCATTAACAATTAAATACATGTGCTAATAACATCATCATTGACTGTACACCTCACTGCATACACACACTCTCGCCATTAACATGTAAAACATTCATACACCCAAAATACACTGAATTCCTCTGAAAAATCTACAACTACCACCGGAGAAGCATGCCGTTAACATGTAACAAGAAGAGCAAACGCTCGATCGAGTCACTTTCGCAGTTCTGAATATTATATGAGGCATCAGATGGACAGGAAGAAATTGCTATTCACAACACAATGAGTCACGTTCACATAAAATTTGAGCCCGGTCACTTTTATAGTTTCCGAGAAAAGCCCAACGTTAAGTTGTGTGTTGCCGAACAGAAAAGGCTAGTTATCTCCCTTGTTTTTCTGATAACGTTCGTAAAAGGCTACAGATGTAAATACTTTGATGTAAAGAATAATCCTACAAAGTTTCAATCACATCCGATGAACTTTGTCAAAGATATAAAATGTCTAATTTTTCCTTTGACGCTGACCTGTGACCTTGAAAAAGGTCAAAGGTCAACGAAACCATCGTTAAAGTGTAGAGGTCATTGGAGGTCACGACTAAACAAAATATGAGCCCGATCGCTTTGATAGTTTCCGAGAAAAGTCCAACGTTAAGGTGGTGTCTACGGGACAGACTAACACTGACCGATTACATAGAGTCACTTTTTCTCAAGTGACTCAAAAATGACAATCAAGACTCACCCATGGTGGCCAGCTGTTTGAGGTGCAGGCAGAGAGAGTTAGAGAGGTGAGGTGAGAGAGAAGTGGAAACAGAATGACAGTACAAAGTACATGACTTGACTCACCCATGGTGGCCAGCAGTTTGAGGTGCAGGCAGAGAGAGTTAGAGAGGTGAGGTGAGAGAGAAGTGGAAACAGAATGACAGTACAAAGTACATGACTTGACTCACCCATGGTGGCCAGCTGTTTGAGGTGCAGGCAGAGTGAGTCGTGGGGCACCAGGTCGATGCGGTGGTACACCAGCTCTGGCTGGTTGTGCACTGTGACAAACAATCACTCATCACCTCCAGGAAACAACTTACATGTTGCTTTACCCACACTGTGCACACACTTCTTCCTTAACTCATTCGAGGCGCAGCTAAATTTCCCCTGTGTTCCCTGCCAACGCGCGATTTAGAGCCATTTTGAAAAAAATATTAAAAATCAACAACACAAGATAACCTTACATACCTTATGTTTTTGCAAAGTTTGAAACTTACTCTTTTAGAAAATATATGAAACATTTGAAAGTACATACCTTTTGTTGTCTTCATATCCACGCAAAATATCCAATTTGAAGCAAAACAAAAAAACTTTCTACGTCATGGGTTCATCATACACAATGTCATGATCGACACTTGCATTGCCCGAATCATCACCCAAATGATCGTCCATTGGCACAAAATCGTCACCAGAATCTAAAATATCATCTCCACTATCATCATCACTGAGGTCAAGATCAGAACCGTACTGAATAACACGTTCTAGCACTCTTTTCAAGTTACTACGTCTCAGCAGAACGATCCGCCATCTTGGAAAAGTCAAAACACGTGGGTCGCACACCGTCAACAAAATTTTTATTAATCCCAACAATTTAAGGGAAGGAACTGTTTACAGTGAATGGTACCACTGTAGACAGATAGAAGTTCATTGCAGGGGTTGTTTCCCTTGGTCAGCAGGACCGTTTACACCGTTAAAAATTCGTGATATCCGTCGGAACTCAAGTGCCGGCACGCAGCCAACGCTAAACACAGATGTCGGAATTCCAGTTCCGACGCGCCTCGAATGAGTTAAGCAACCCAAACATTAGGCTGTACATAGATATATTATGACTGAAACTTTCACGAAGATGTATGAAGAGGTATTTTTTTAATGGCAATGCGCACACCACCCGTCACGTATAATATGAAATTGGCTACTGTGATGTAAACCCACGACCAACATCGAGTGGGGTATCCAGATCCAGATCCAGAAGTGACACAAAGAACAGTAAGAATCAACTAGCAAAGGAGAGGAAGACTAAGCTTGACAGGAGAATACACATGTACCTCTACAAGCCAAGACTTGATTTGATATGTATTTTGTTCTCTCTGTGTTTTTTGCTGACAGATAATACATGTATCAGACCAGACTTGACTCTAGATCGACTTTATTCCACAGAAAGTGAGAGTCTACGTACTGTGGATGCCCTTGAGAGCGCGCTGGTCCTTGGCGGACAGCAATGACTTGAGCACCACGATGTACGGCGTGTTGTCCACCTGCACACACACACAGCATACATATAGCATCAGACAAATATTCATCATTTATATGTACACAGAAATCCCCCACGACATAATGAACTCATGTACATAAAAGACTTGAATGATACATGTAGCAATTCCTGTATGCAGACACAGCCACAATTCAACCTTGTTCACCTTCAAACAGACACATTATGCTATCAAATATGAAATGAAATTTATCCCAGTCATTCTCACATCCAAGAGTTCCAGGAACACTGTGGAATCCCCCTTAACACCTCCACAAATCTCAGAAAATCAGGTCTGAAAAAAGAGGGAGTCTTAAAACAGGGGTAGATTTACACAGGTTATCAACAGAAAATCAGGTCTGAAAAAAGAGGGAGTCTTAAAACAGGGGTAGATTTACACAGGTTATCAACAGAAAATCAGGTCTGAAAAAAGAGGGAGTCTTAAAACAGGGGTAGATTTACACAGGTTATCAACAGAAAATCAGGTCTGAAAAAAGAGGGAGTCTTAAAACAGGGGTAGATTTACACAGGTTATTAACAGAAAATCAGGTCTGAAAAAAGAGGGAGTCTTAAAACAGGGGTAGATTTACACAGGTTATCAACAGAAAATCAGGTCTGAAAAAAGAGGGAGTCTTAAAACAGGGGAAGATTTACACAGGTTATCAACAGAAAATCAGGTCTGAAAAAAGAGGGAGTTTTAAAACAGGGGTAGATTTACACAGGTTATCAACAGAAAATCAGGTCTGAAAAAAGAGGGAGTCTTAAAACAGGGGTAGATTTACACAGGTTATCAACAGAAAATCAGGTCTGAAAAAAGAGGGAGTCTTAAAACAGGGGGAGATTTACACAGGTTATCAACAGAAAATCAGGTCTGAAAAAAGAGGGAGTCTTAAAACAGGGGGAGATTTACACAGGTTATCAACAGAAAATCAGGTCTGAAAAAAGAGGGAGTTTTAAAACAGGGGTAGATTTACACAGGTTATCAACAGAAAATCAGGTCTGAAAAAAGAGGGAGTCTTAAAACGGGGGTAGATTTACACAGGTTATCAACAGAAAATCAGGTCTGAAAAAAGAGGGAGTTTTAAAACAGGGGTAGATTTACACAGGTTATCAACAGAAAATCAGGTCTGAAAAAAGAGGGAGTCTTAAAACAGGGGTAGATTTACACAGGTTATCAACAGAAAATCAGGTCTGAAAAAAGAGGGAGTCTTAAAACAGGGGTAGATTTACACAGGTTATCAACAGAAAATCAGGTCTGAAAAAAGAGGGAGTCTTAAAACAGGGGTAGATTTACACAGGTTATCAACAGAAAATCAGGTCTGAAAAAAGAGGGAGTCTTAAAACAGGGGTAGATTTACACAGGTTATCAACAGAAAATGTGTAGTTGTGGTCCTAGCCTCTAGTAAAAGCTGTACAGTAATAAAGTGTGGAGAGGGACTTAATCTCCCATGCTATCAACCCTGAAAGCAAATTGTGCCCACCCAAGCTGTTTGATAAAGTTAGCACAGTTGGTGATGGTGAAAGAGTAGCGTACCTTTTTCCAGAAGTATTTGACGATGCGCTCCACCTGTATCACCTGTCCGTCTGGCGCCGTGTGATTGCTCACCTCCAGCAACAGTGACGTGTGGCCCTCCTCTCGGCTGTGGAACACACATCAGATTTTACGTCAACCATGTTCAATACACGAGGAATATTGCTTGGCTCTAGTACATTCAAACACAACACAATTGAAAGTGCTCACTGGATTTCTTACACACACAAGCACACACACACACACACACACACACACGTAAGTACACACACACACACACACACTTGTCTTAACACTCCCCGTCCAACACAGCAACCAAAGTTACAGATACAACTTTCTTTTATACATTCTTTTCAATGCTTCACAAGGCTGAGATAAAGTGTGTAGGGAGAGAGACAGAGTGTGCTTACCTTGTAAACTTTGTAAATTGTATTAGTTTATTTCGATGTGTATCATTATTTGACTTGGCATTATGTGGGTTAAAACTTTGTACAGTATATTTTGATGTGTATTATCATTTGATTTGGAATTGTGTACAGAGTAATTTATTTATGTCTGTGTTTGTGAGGCGCTTAGAACTATTTTAGGATTTGCGTCATAAATATCTTCCTTATTATTATTTATTTTCCTTATTTACCTGAGCATGGTGTGCCTGACGATGTCGAAGCCAGGGTGCTGCTCGAAGTGGCGGATGTCTGTGTGCATGGGCTGCAGGGTGGTGCGCAGCGGGCGCTGGAAGGCCGGGTGCTGGATGGTGTAGCCTGCAACCACACACACAACACACTGTCACACAAATCCAACAACAGATTGACTGCAAACGTTTCAAAATTCAGAATAAAAAACCCAGAACTGTTACAGGTTATTGGAATGTTTCTTCTTCTTCTTCTTCTTCTTCGTTCATGGGCTTAGACTCCCACGTTCACTCATGTTTTTAGCACGAGTGGATTTTTACGTGTAAGACCATTTTTACCCCGGCATTCGGGCAGCATATGCCGATTTCGGGGGAATTGGAATGTTTAATTATTGACAAAACAAAATGTTACATTTACAATATGTCGATCTCAAAATCGTCGATAAATCTCACATGCAAGATGCCGGCCAGGTATATAGTGTTCATGGGTGGGACTGAAAATCGGCGATGAATCTCACATGCAAGATGCCGGCCAGGTATATAGTGTTCATGGGACTGAAAATCGTTGATGAATCTCACATGCAAGATGCCGGCCAGGTATATAGTGTTCATGGGACTGAAAATCGTTGATGAATCTCACATGCAAGATGCCGGCCAGGTATATAGTGTTCATGGGTGGGACTGAAAATCGGCGATGAATCTCACATGCAAGATGGCGGCCAGGTATATAGTGTTCATGGGACTGAAAATCGTTGATGAATCTCACATGCAAGATGCCGGCCAGGTATATAGTGTTCATGGGTGGGACTGAAAATCGGCGATGAATCTCACATGCAAGATGCCGGCCAGGTATATAGTGTTCATGGGACTGAAAATCGTCGATGAATCTCACATGCAAGATGCCGGCCAGGTATATAGTGTTCATGGGACTGAAAATCGTTGATGAATCTCACATGCAAGATGCCGGCCAGGTATATAGTAGTGTTCATGGGTGGGACTGAAAATCGGCGATGAATCTCACATGCAAGATGCCGGCCAGGTATATAGTGTTCATGGGACTGAAAATCGTTGATGAATCTCACATGCAAGATGCCGGCCAGGTATATAGTGTTCATGGGTGGGACTGAAAATCGGCGATGAATCTCACATGCAAGATGCCGGCCAGGTATATAGTGTTCATGGGACTGAAAATCGGCGATGAATCTCACATGCAAGATGCCGGCCAGGTATATAGTGTTCATGGGTGGGACTGAAAATCGTCGATGAATCTCACATGCAAGATGGCGGCCAGGTATATAGTGTTCATGGGACTGAAAATCGTCGATGAATCTCACATGCAAGATGCCGACCAGGTATATAGTGTTCATGGGTGGGACTGAAAATCGGCGATGAATCTCACATGCAAGATGGCGGCCAGGTATATAGTGTTAATGGGTGGGACTGAAAATCGGCGATGAATCTCACATGCAAGATGGCGGCCAGGTATATAGTGTTAATGGGTGGGACTGAAAATCGGCGATGAATCTCACATGCAAGATGCCGGCCAGGTATATAGTGTTAATGGGTGGGACCGAAAATCGGCGATGAATCTCACATGCAAGATGCCGGCCAGGTATATAGTGTTCATGGGTGGGACTGAAAATCGTCGATGAATCTCACATGCAAGATGCCGGCCAGGTATATAGTGTTCATGGGTGGGACTGAAAATCGTCGATGAATCTCACATGCAAGATGCCGGCCAGGTATATAGTGTTCATGGGACTGAAAATCGGCTGAAAGTGTGTGTGAGAGAGAGAGAGAGAGGTAATTAGAGAGAGAAAGTGTGTGTGTGAGAGAGAGACAGGTAATTAGAGAGAGAAAGTGTGTGTGAGAGAGAGAGAGGTAATTAGAGAGAGAAAGTGTGTGTGAGAGAGAGAGAGAGGTAATTAGAGAGAGAAAGTGTGTGTGAGAGAGAGAGAGAGGTAATTAGAGAGAGAAAGTGTGTGTGAGAGAGAGAGAGAGGTCATTAGAGAGAGAAAGTGTGTGAGAGAGAGAGAGAGAAAGTGTGTGTGAGAGAGAGGTAATTAGAGAGAGAAAGTGTGTGTAAGAGAGAGAGAGAGAAAGTGTGTATGAGAGAGAGAAAGTGTGTGTGAGAGAGAGAGAGAAAGTGTGTGAGAGAGAGGTCATTAGAGAGAAAAAGTGTGTGTGAGAGAGAGAGAGAGAAAGTGTGTGTGAGAGAGAGAGAAAGTGTGTGTGAGAGAGAGAGAGAGAGAAAGTGTGTGTGAGAGAGAGGTCATTAGAGAGAAAAAGTGTGTGTGAGAGAGAGAGAGAGAAAGAGAGAGAGAGAGGTAATTAGAGAGAGAAAGTGTGTGAGAGAGAGAGAGAGAAAGTGTGTGTGAGAGAGAGAGAGAGAAAGTGTGTGTGTGAGAGAGAAAGTGTGTGTGAGAGAGAGGTAATTAGAGAGAGAAAGTGTGTGTGAGAGAGAGAGAGAGAAAGTGTGTGTGAGAGAGAGAGAGAATGTGTGAGAGAAAGACAGTGACAGACAGAAAGAGTGCGAGATAAAGAGCGTCCATGTAGCGCCGTGAAAGATGGTCACCTTCAGTGGTGATGAGGAAGGCGTAGGACATGTCGTTGTTGTTGTAGTAGGTGATGTCCTGTACGATGTCCTCCATGTGGAGATCCACCCCCACCATCCCCATCAGCTCCAACCGCTCGGGGTGCGACACAGGGCTGTGGAAACACGGCTGACTGATGCTCAGCGTCAGGCCTGTAACAGAAACATTATCATTCAACCATTGTGACACTCCCATAGGGCTGTAACAGAAACATCATTCAACCACTGTGACACTCCCATAGGGCTGTAACAGAAACATCATTCAACCACTGTGACACTCCCATAGGGCTGTAACAGAAACATCATTCAACCACTGTGACATTCCCATAGGGCTGTAACAGAAACATCATTCAACCACAGTGACACTCCCATAGGGCTGTAACAGAAACATCATTCAACCACTGTGACACTCCCATAGGGCTGTAACAGAAACATCATTCAACCACTGCGACACTCCCATAGGGCTGTAACAGAAACATCATTCAACCACTGTGACACTCCCATAGGGCTGTAACAGAAACATCATTCAACCACCGTGACACTCCCATAGGGCTGTAACAGAAACATCATTCAACCACTGTGACACTCCCATAGGGCTGTAACAGAAACATCATTCAACCACTGTGACACTCCCATAGGGCTGTAACAGAAACATTATCAATCAACCACTGTGACACTCCCATAGGGCTGTAACAGAAACATCATTCAACCATTGTGACACTCCCATTGGGCTGTAACAGAAACATTATCAATCAACCACTGTGACACTCCCATAGGGCTGTAACAGAAACATTATCAATCAACCACTGACACTCCCATTGGGCTGTAACAGAAACATTATCAATCAACCACTGTGACACTCCCATAGGGCTGTAACAGAAACATTATCAATCAACCACTGTGACACTCCCATAGGGCTGTAACAGAAACATTATCAATCAACCACTGTGACACTCCCATTGGGAACCGGCATGGTTGGCCTAGTGGTAAGGCGTCCGCCCCGTAATCGGGAGGTCGTGGGTTCGAACCCCGGCCGGGTCATACCTAAGACTTTAAAATTGGCAATCTAGTGGCTGCTCCGTCTGGCGTCTGGCATTATGGGGTTAGTGCTAGGACTGGTTGGTCCGGTGTCAGAATAATGTGACTGGGTGAGACATGAAGCCTGTGCTGCGACTTCTGTCTTGTGTGTGGCGCACGTTATATGTCAAAGCAGCACCGCCCTGATATGGCCCTGCGTGGTCGGCTGGGCGTTAAGCAAACAAAACAAAACAAAAAACAAAAACTCCCATAGGGCTGTAACAGAAACATTATCATTCAACCATTGTGACACTCCCATTGGGCTGTAACAGAAACATTATCAATCAACCACTGTGACACTCCCATAGGGCTGTAACAGAAACATTATCAATCAACCACTGTGACACTCCCATAGGGCTGTAACAGAAACATTATCATTGAACCACTGTGACACTCCCATAGGGCTGTGGAAACACGGCTCGCAAAGCATTAGTTCTTTAAGACATTGAAACATAATCATTGTACCATTATTCAGCTCTCAGCCTTTTAACACACACACTGTTATGTGTCTCTCGCAATGAAGTTAAAACACAGCTGACTGATACTACATATCAGTGATGCAACACTTCACAACACCCCTTTCAATCTTTTTCCACTGCACATGACGTGTGTGTGTGTGTGTGTGTGTGCGAGGGTATGTGTGTATGTGTGTGTGTGTGTGTGTGTGTGTGTGTGTGTGCATGTGCATGTCTGCGTGCGTACATGAGTGCGTGCGTTTGCTTGCATGCGTGTGTGTGTGCGTGTGTGTGTGTTTAGCTGCACTCATTCATTCAGAATAGGTTAGCAAAGAGGTTAACCTCTTTGCATAAATTACACTTTAACGAGACATAAGACACCAATCACATTTGCAGACAGTAAACAGTGAAAGCCAGAAAGATGCAAGCAGCTTACCCCCATCATACAACAATAATGTGTATTTGCAGATAGATTGATACAAAAATAACAAAGAAACAGCAGCTTACCCCCATCAGCCTCATCCATGTAGGGGAGAGAGAAGACGGGGTCGTCCTGGGCCGTGCGGTTGAGCGGCAAGTAGAATCGACCCACGCTGGAACTCAGGTCTTGTGTGGAGTTGATGGCCATCATGATGCCTCTCTGTTGTCAACAACACAATCAGCGTTTACTTTCATTACATTACATTTCATTTACTTTATTATCCAGGCATGGGAATTGAAACAAGTCAAAAAGGCTGAAAATTTGTAAGTAATGGCAAAGTCGACGGCGCAAAGCGCCTAGCCCTGCTAGGGGGGTTCGGGGGCATGCCCCCCCGGAATTTTGTTTCTCCAAAGAACCCAAATGGTGCAATTTGGTGTCATCTAAGCTCCAAGTTTGCCATTAAATTCAGTTTTTAGAACCATTTTTGCCTCCCCCATTTATTTTTTCGGCGGACACTTTGGCTTTTTCGGCGGAACATAAAAAAATTCGGCTGAAATTTGCCTTTCGGCGGACAATTCCCATGCCTGATTATCCCTTTGCTGGGAAATTGGGGTCGCTTCCTCCCAGTTTGACAGCTAGCGGCAACAACAGTGGCACTACCCAGGTGTATGTGTATTTAAGGTGTAATAAGCCACATGCACTTATGGCAGAATGACCCAGGTCTTTTACAGCAGTCCCTCTCACGAACAGACACCCTTGGGCCATAGCAAACCTGTCCGTACATTGCAGGTTGCCGGTCACGGGAGGGGTGACCACACCACCCCCTCCCCCATACACTCACACAGAGACACACACACAACATGTTTGAGTCTATGCTAACCACTTCTTGTGGCTACTAAACGATAACATCCACCTCCTAATATTTTGTTAAACGTTCTGCAAAAAATGATTTGTATGAATGGTGTGGAAAAGAAGAGATAAAATAAATCCTCAAGGCAGTGAACGCACTCACCATGCACTGACATCATACGAAAGCAGCCACACAAACACAGCACAGAGGCAGGTGTGCAGATGCTTTGTGAGAATAAGCGTTGAAAACCAGTTTGAATAAAAACCAGTAGATAGAGCCGCATGTCATAATCATTCTTCTTGACTGCATGCCGATCTTGTGGCAGTGACTTTTCACTCTTCAGTCGGAAATACAGGTACACGTACACAACACCGCTCTCACTCTCCCTCACTGCCTACCCTAAGCCCTGACAACTGATCCTTGGAAATTGTTTGGAAGAGTACACCTCTCTATTTCTCTCCAATGCTCTTTCTGCTGACATGCAGTGACACCGGACACCCCACCGAGTTTAGCCAGCTACCCCCCTCCCCCCTCTCTCTCCCTCCCCCAGCCATGTACTGTTTGGTGCTGTGGCCAGAGAGGTGTCACCAGCTAATTCAGGCCAGCTGCACTGTTCACTCAGAGCAAAACCAGTTGACTGTGTCTAACTTTTGACAAAGCAACACAACTGAAGGGTTCACAGATTAGGTAACCGACTCACTGGTCAAGGCTGCGGGGAAACAAGAGTATCTTGTCAATGAAAGAGGTTACACACAGACACGCGATGCTGAGAACGGTGGCCGATTTTTCACTCTCTTTCTCGGAGGGCCTTCATCGACTGTGGCTTCTGTTGCTTACGTCCAACAGACAACAGGGTCTGGGTGGCTGAGTGGTAAACGCATTTGCCTCGGAAGCGAGAGGTTGCGAGTTCGACCCTGGGTCAGGGCGTTAGCAATTTTCTCCCCCCTTTCCTAACCTAGGTGGTGGGTTCAAGTGCTAGTCTTTTGGATGAGACGAAAAACCGAGGTCCCTTCGTGTACACTACATTGGGGTGTGCACGTTAAAGATCCCACGATTGACAAAAGGGTCTTTCCTGGCAAAATTGTATAGGCATAGATAAAAATGTCCACCAAATACCCGGGTGACTTGGAATAATAGGCCGTGAAAGGTGAATGCTCGCCCTAATAGGCTTGAGGTTTGCTGGCCGATGTGAATGCGTGATATATTGTGTAAAAAATTTCATCTCACATGGCATAAATAAATCCCTGCGCCTTGAATCCGTGGTCGAGATATGTGCGCGATATAAATTGCATAAAATAAATAAAATAAATAATAAGAATAAAGAGCATAGTGCAGTTTCATGTTGGCATCTTCGCATTTGAAAGCAAGAAAGTGAGAGTACTCCACTCCTGACCCAAGGGTACACGTGCACTCAAGTTGTCAGTGACTGCCATCACGCCTTTGCGGCTGTGACCTTTGTACCATGAGCCGGACTGCTCTGTTATCGATTTTGGTGTGGTGAAAATTTGACGATGGTCTGTCCGTACTTTGCAGGTATGACCTGCTGTTGGGACCGAAAATGAGTGTCCGTGTCCACGTTTTGCAGGTGTCCGTTTAAGGGGGGGCAAATATAGAAGGAAAACACTCCGTGCCGAGCAAATGTGTCCGTACATGTCAGGTGGCCGCTCACGCCGGGGGCCGTACATTGCAGGGACTGCTGTACGTGCAACTGTGGTGACACTAGGGTGGGACGTGGATACTGTCTCTGAGTCTGAACATAAAGTTGACCCATGTTTGTCCTAGCCTGGATTCAAACCAGTGACCCTAGGATCCCAAATCCAGTGCTCTACCAACTGAGATACCCAGTGTTACTGTCAGTGTTCACAACCAAGATACCCAGTGTTACTGTCAGTGTTCACAACCAAGAACTTCCACAGTCTCAAAACCAGAGTGACTTTTCTGACATTATGTAGAAGAGAACTGCTTAAATATAATGTTGTATACAGAATAGCTGCCTTGATGGCGCACAGACACCTGACTCACACTACACTAAAACACTGTCAGGTGTAACAGAAAGCCAAAATTTGTTTTTCAGTTTCATAGATGAGCGACTCACCACGACCGGTGTCTTGAGGCGGTACTTGACGTCGTACTTGGCAAAGTTCTGGTAGGCGATGTCCTGCATGAAGCTCTTCTCGTACATGATGGGCTTGCCATCTGCAATGTCACAACACACAACATCAATATCAACTGTCACAACACACAACGTCAATATCAACTGTCACAACACACAACATCAATATCAACTGTCACAACACACAACATCAATATCAACTGTCACAACACACAACATCAATATCAACTGTCACAACACACAACATCAATATCAACTGTCACAACACACAACATCAATATCAACTGTCACAACACACAACGTCAATATCAACTGTCACAACACACAACGTCAATATCAACTGTCACAAAATACCAACTGTCACACAAACACACCGATGCAAGGTCAAAATTATAGTGTTGTTCTCAGGCATTGAGACACATACTTATTTTATGTGACTCTTGGCCGATCGACTGGCAGATAGTTTTGAGATGTATGAGCTCTTTTGACGGACCATTTGTTTTTGTAGCAAGGACAATTGACCTATACATATTTTCAGTCCAGATTCAACTGACCTATTGTCCTCTTAGTCTGGGAATAACTCCAAAACTGTAGCACTCAGTTAAAACCGCTGTTAATGTGCTTACATGAGCTGACTCCACAAAATCATGCCTTTTGAAAAAATTAAAAATCCACCTCATTCCCTCAACATAACACCTTCCACACACAAGCTAGTGATTCTACTCGGTGTTTACTTGAAAAGGTAATACAGTAAAATAACAATACTAATGTCATACAATACATACAGAAATTACACAGGCAGCAGTTCAAACAAATAATAATAAAAATAATGTATAATATTTCTAGAGCGCATATACCCAGGGTTAAACCTTGCTCAGAGAACAAACAACAGATGTCCAGAGAACAAACAACAGATGTCCAGAGAACAAACAACAGATGTCCAGAGAACAAACAACAGATGTCCAGAGAACAAACAACAGATGTCCAGAGAACAAACAACAGATGTCCAGAGAACAAACAACAGATGTCCAGAGAACAAACAACAGATGTCCAGAGAACAAACAACAGATGTCCAGAGAACAAACAACAGATGTCCAGAGAACAAACAACAGATGTCCAGAGAACAAACAACAGATGTCCAGAGAACAAACAACAGATGTCCAGAGAACAAACAACAGATGTCCAGAGAACAAACAACAGATGTCCAGAGAACAAACAACAGATGTCCAGAGAACAAACAACAGATGTCCAGAGAACAAACAACAGATGTCCAGAGAACAAACAACAGATGTCCAGAGAACAAACAACAGATGTCCAGAGAACAAACAACAGATGTCCAGAGAACAAACAACAGATGTCCAGAGAACAAACAACAGATGTCCAGAGAACAAACAACAGATGTCCAGAGAACAAACAACAGATGTTCAGACGACAAAAGTGTGCAGGCAAGTTAGAGGTGGATGACGTACCGTCAATGACAGCGTAGGTGTTGATGATGACCTTGTGACCTGTGCGAGCGTTGTGCAGAGACACCACGTCCATCACCTCACGCGCATCAGTCAGCGATGACAGCAACCCCCGACTCACATACAGGATCATGGCGTTGTCTGCAACACGCACACACAACATGCATCTTCAAGTTACATCATGGCAACACAATATACATGTTACAACAGCATCAGTCAGCGATGACAGCAACCCCCGACTCACATGGCCAATAACAATGTCAACAGACACAAGAGTATGTAGCAACACAAATCATGACTACACAATAGCACTTTAGTCGTGCCTCAAGGGCTGGCCTACCTGAGAGCGTGCTTCCGTTCAGCAGGACGTCCTCGATCATCTCAAAGGCCGTCAGGAAACCCAGAGAGTGGTTGGTGGTGGCTGCAATACAAAGTAGATGTTGTGTTGTAAGGTATTTGTTACATTATTTTGCTAGAATGTCAATGTATTTAATATTCAAATAGTGTTTTTTTATTCATAGTTAATATGTAAAGCACGGAGAGCACAGATTCCTGTGGTTTACTCTATATCAGGGATGTTGCTTTTGTTGATTCATACCTATAGGACAAATGTCCTGAGTTCTTCAGCATCAATAGGACATTTGACCGCTTTCAGAAAGTGTAATAGGACATTATGAATTTGCGCCAAACAGCTTATAACACATTCCATGGAATTGTTCCAAAGTCATGCGCCCACACACACACGCACACACACACACACACCCACGCGCGCGCGCTGTAGAACACACACATAATATAGTAAAGACATCAACACAGTGTGCGTATAATGTTGTATTTGTTTAGTTTCAAAGAAACCACACAAAAAAACCAACAAGAACAACTTTAGAGCTCTTACTTTGATTACAAACTGCATGATTTGGATAAAAGTTGAAAAACAAAATGATCGGTTTGATCTAATGCTGATCTTTTGCAGGCTTTAGGTTTTTTTTCAGCGGCATAATTCAGTGCTTCGTCTCGTATCGAAAACAAAAGCAGACGACAAATTTAGTCAGTTGGAGTTGTCTCCCGTACTCCTGTAGCATGCACTGATCTAAAAATAATCCACTATTTTTAGATCAGTGCGCTGCACCGAGACGGTTATACCCAAACGGCGCATATCGCAAACGGTTCGGGAATTCCCGACAAAAGAAAAGATCCGCACGCGGCACTGGCAACTTCAGTGTCAGCTGAACACGAGAGCGTTCGGTCTTTTAGAAGATTTGTATCTTGAAATGAAAATTAACGAATATCGCGCTGTCCGAAGGAATGGAGTACATATCGGACAATGACCACGCTCAGGCTAAAACGATAGGACATCTGACCGACATGCGGCAATGTGAATCGGACATTTGGGGATTTTCATCGTTATATGTCCGATGTCCGACGCCTAACGACATCCCTGCTATATAAGCTGTCATTATTAATATTATTATCAGCCCTCAACACACACAGCCCTCAACACACACAGTCCTCAACACACACACAGTTTCATTGTGGAGTCAACACTAATGGCACAACAGGAAGCAGTCTTTACTCAGTGTTGCAGGATATATTCAAAATCTCAGTTCTCTGCCTTAGCGAGTCAAGGTCAGTACACTGGAATCTCTCTTTTAACACCCTGTTTTCTCATATTATTTCAGGTCTTACAAGGGAGTTCCACTGTGTGGTTTTCACTGTGCTCTGTAGCAACACACTGTGCTCTGTAGCAACACACTGTGCTCTGTAGCAACAAACTGTGCTCTGTAGCAACAAACTGTGCTCTGTAGCAACAAACTGTGGTCTGTAGCAACAAACTGTGCTCTGTAGCAACACACTGTGCTCTGTAGCAACACACTGTGCTCTGTAGCAACACACTGTGCTCTGTAGCAACACACTGTGCTCTGTAGCAACACACTGTGCTCTGTAGCAACAAACTGTGCTCTGTAGCAACAAACTGTGGTCTGTAGCAACAAACTGTGGTCTGTAGCAACAAACTGTGCTCTGTAGCAACAAACTGTGCTCTGTTGCAACAAACTGTGCTCTGTAGCAACACACTGTGCTCTGTAGCAACACACTGTGCTCTGTAGCAACACACTGTGCTCTGTAGCAACACACTGTGCTCTGTAGCAACACACTGTGCTCTGTAGCAACACACTGTGCTCTGTAGCAACACACTGTGCTCTGTAGCAACACACTGTGCTCTGTAGCAACACACTGTGCTCTGTAGCAACACACTGTGCTCTGTAGCAACACACTGTGCTCTGTAGCAACACACTGTGCTCTGTAGCAACACACTGTGCTCTGTAGCAACACACTGTGCTCTGTAGCAACAACCTGTGGTCATTCTCAACAAGTAGTTTGAAATTCATGTATGTGTGTTGAAAACTTAAAAAAAAATGTACAAATTTATTTTGCTGAATATCACTATTTGATTTGGCATTGTGTACAGAATCATTTATTTGTGTATGTTTGATAAGTTTCATCATTATTATTACTATTATTATCATTACTATTATTATGAAAGTGTAGCACTCACTGTCCTGTTTCTCGAGACTGTCGATGAACTTGCTGAAGTAGAATCGCGTCTCAAAGGTCGCCGGGACCAGGGTGTGAGGCAGACAGGGGTCGGAGCGGGGGTACACCGGCTTGTTGGACAGTCCAATCACACCGATCTGATAACACAACACACACATAACAACATCATGGGGTCATCATAATACACAGGGTCGGAGCGGGGATACACCGGCTTGTTGGACAGTCCGATCACCCCGATCTGACCACACAACAGATATATATTGTCATCATGGGGTCATCATAATACACAGGGTCGGAGCGGGGATACACCGGCTTGTTGGACAGTCCGATCACCCTGATCTGACCACACAACAGATATATATTGTCATCATGTACATCTGAATGACCTCACTGAATGAAGTTAGGCTACATGAGTGTCTTGCACATGGATGTGCTGATGGAAGGGAGACAGACAGACAGACAGACAGACAGACAGACAGACAGACAGACAGACAGGCGCTTAGAACTATTTCAGGACTTGCGCCATATAAGTATCCTCATTATTATTATTATAATTACTATTATTATTATGATGATGTTACTATATGCTGTGACACCATTAAGCAATCACTTTTTAGTTAGATTCATTGGGCTGCAGATGGATGTGAGCTAAACCATTGCAACGGTTGTGAAGAGCGCTCAAAGGGGAATCCCTCATGATACTGACAATCTGCGTTATTCCTTCAAGAAATACCAACATCACAGAACTGGCTGCTAAAGCTCTTAACCATTAAACCATAAGTACACTGCCCATTAAAAGGAACACAGAGAGAGAGAGAGAGAGAGAGAGAGAGAGAGAGAGAGAGAGAGAGAGAGAGAGAGAGAGAGAGAGAGAGAGAGAGAGAGAGAGAGAGAGAGAGAGAGAGAGAGAGAGAGAGGTGGAGAGAGAGGTGGAGAGAGAGGTGGAGAGAGGTGGAGAGAGGTGGAGACAGAGAGAGAGAGACAGAGACAGAGAGAGAGAGACAGAGAAATAAAGGGGAGGGGAGGGGAGGGGGAGACAGGGCATGACAAAGGGACAAGAAGAGAGGGAGAGAGGTCTGGCAAGGAAGCAGGGGACAATAAAACCGTCAAACTTGTGGCTTTCAACTCAGCCGCTGGCAAGCCTCATTTGCATACTGGCATAATATGATAACATCAACTTGAACAATCCCCACACTTGTACACAGCCTCCTACCGCTTTCCTTCTTATCCTTTCAACCTGTACGCAAAACTGCCTTTCTTTTTCAACACAAAACACACAGTGAGTCCTCTCCACAGCAAAACCTCCCTGAGTCATAAAAATATCTGACTAAATAGACCGGATTTTTAAACAGAAAATTAAGTCAAAGATCGGAAGTAATTGCAACAGAATTTTTTTCTCGCGAAACGTCATCACAAATGGGTTACAAATCATATATAAAAAAAGTAGAAAGACACCTGTTTCCAAAACTGAATAATTAGCATGTGATGACGTCATGTTCGCCACAGACACTCAATATCAAAGCCAAATGCAAGGTAGTACTCCTGAAACACTCTGTTCCAGAGGCATCGTTAAAAGATCCAAACTTATAATAGAAATAATAAAATCTATTCTGTCAACGACACATTTTTGTCAAATACGTCACATCCGGTGTGCTGATGACGTCATAATAGACACGAAGAACAGAAAATCCTTTTTTCGAGCCGACCCGTACCCTAGCCGAGTAGCACCTCGTTCTGAACGTATTTGCGTATTATGCTGATTTAAAACAGAAATCAGCAAAAGAGAAAACACTGTACAGAACTGTCTGCAAAAAACTAATTCGTTGCAGATTTGTGCAGATGTTAAATTGTAGCGGGTCCACTTGAGCTGTTCATGCTTTTGTAGAAGGAGACGAAAAATGGTCAGCATTAATTGTTCATCTGGCTGCATCTCATATACACATATAATTAAGAGTCAGTATCCAGCGGCAATACCACATCCATATCTTCAGCAAGATCAGGCAGCCCAAAGACACTGGGAATATCAAGCAGGTCACTGTCAAGTTCTTCGAAAGATGGAGAGTTGGTGCAGCTTAACCCCTTACATCCTCCACACGCCACAGAGCACACCAACCCATGCTTTCTGCAAGTGCAGCGTTTTGACTGACAGTCCTTCTTGCAGTTGCATCTGACCACTCTTAACAGCGCTTCTGGTGCAGGGGGTAGGTCTGTCGTTCGCGGTTCTAGCTGCTGTCCAGCCGATAGGTGCCATCCCCACTCTTCGGGTGCAAGATCAGCTCATTTGGGTGTGAAACCCTCCCAGACGCAGGACTAAGGAATGCAGGTCACTGTGAAGGGGCTCACTGTTGACAATGACCTTTGCCCTCCACCACAGGGGCTGGTCAAACGTCAGTACTGGTGTCACGTTGTTCTTTTTAGCCAACGAAGTCACGAAGAGGAGCGTTGAGTACACACAGCTCATGTTGGTTGGGTCCATGTCTATCATTGGGAGAAAGGTGATTGCACTTCGTCCTGGATATTGGCCATCACAGACTGCCTGCATTGTTCCAGACCACCCTGGGCGGGGAGATCGCAGAGGCCATGAAACTTTCCACACCAAGTCCAGTTTTTTCCTGTCGTCGTTGGTACTGAAGTCGTGCAGCAGTTCATACACCAAGGAGAGACTGATCGTGGAGGGGTCAAAATAGCGCACTGGAATCGAACCGACGCCCATCAAACTTTTGTTGGTCACCCGTTGGTCTCTTCGAATGGAATTGTGCTGCTTTCGGCAGGGCGTGGCAGATGCTATTATTCCCATGCCATGGAAAGTACCTGTCCCGTCCAGAGTCCGAATGTTGTGGTCCACGTTGTCCGCTACGAACTGAATTCGGCTGTCAGGAACAGTACCGTAGAGATCAACTCCTTGAGAAACTGCCGCACATTGTTCAAATCGCCTGACCTCAGCGTACGAAGAACAGAACCCAAGCTTGTTGACATGCTCAACGATAAATTTGGAGCCAAACAAGTGATGAAGATCCACAGCCAGTCCTACCTGAAGAGGCGCGAGGAGTATTTTCGGTCTTGCTGCCTGAGCTAAGGCCTGTCCAATGGCAGCAACTTTGATGTCAGGTTCTTTTTTCTCGTGGAGGAGTGTTTTCAGAAATAGGACCAAGGAGGGCGGAAGATACTGTAAATTTGAAGGCAGATCTCCTATCTGTGTTGGGGAAGGGTATGTCTCCTTCGACGATATCATGTCTTTGATGTCTGCAAGAAGAAGCTTAGATGCTGTCTTGATTATACGAATCTTTTCTGCAGCAACATCTTTTTTCCTGGCAGCTTCGGAAAATTGTTTCAAGATCTTTTCAGCTGTTGAACGAAAAGTGACCACATTTGCCTTTCCTTGGGTGCTGGTGATGATGACTGCCCCTCCAAAATGATCCAGTAGCTTCGTTTTCATGTGTCTTTCTGTGTATGGGTCAGCTTCTGTGAGATGGTCCAGCATTTTTTTTGCAAAGGTCCCCCAGGGTTGTCTGTTCATCATCGTTTTCTTCCAAGTATTTGGCAACCCTGAGAAACGCTTTGTTTCGTTCCTCGACTGCTGGTCTTCCAGGCCTCCCGATATCATCACAATTCATGCTATTACTGTCGCTGCGAAAAGCCAGTGGAACATTCCTCTTTGTTCGAAAGTTGACTCTACACTGATGGTGATACATTGCGTCGTAGGCATGCAGATCTAGGGCATAATGTATACGCATGCGTACAGTTTCGGCCCACTTGTCACCTTCTCCCCGATGTGAGCATACTAGCAGCAGTTTTTCCTGGAAGTTGAAGGTGCGGACAGAAAACACTGAAATTCCTTTTTTTGCATCACTTTTTGCTGGCAGCCCACAAAACAAGCAGTCATTTCTTATGTCAAATTTTGCTTTGCTAGAACGCAGACTGACCGTCGATATTTCTTGCTGTGATTCTGCTTCATCTCGTTTTCTCTTCAAGTCACGCTTGATTACATTTGTATTACAGTAATTGTAACGGCATGACCTGTGCACCACCTGACCAACTACAAACTGAAGTCCATCGCATCTGCTCTGACTTGCTTTCAGAAGACCTGAACCCCCTTTTCCGTTTGCATTACTGGGTCCTCTCCGTCCTTCACGGAATGTTCGCATAGAGCGCAAGTTTGGTTTTCAGCAGAAAAAGTACCTGTATGTTGAGAAGGGATACAAAAAAAAAGTACTAGAACTGACACAGTCTATTTTCAAACCGACACTAACACACAGAGAGAGAGAGAGAGAGAGAGAGAGAGAGAGAGAGAGAGAGAGAGAGAGAGAGAGAGAGAGAGAGAGAGAGAGAGAGAGAGAGAGAGAGAGAGAGAGAGAGAGAGAGAGAGAGAGAGAGAGAGAGAGAGAGAGAGAGAGAGGAGAGAGAGAGAGAGAGAGAGAGAGAGAGAGAGAGAGAGAGAGAGAGAGAGAGAGAGAGAGAGAGAGAGAGAGAGAGAGAGAGAGAGAGAGAGAGAGAGAGAGAGAGAGAGAGAGAGAGGAGAGAGAGAGAGAGAGAGAGAGAGAGAGAGAGAGAGAGAGAGAGAGAGAGAGAGAGAGAGAGAGAGAGAGAGAGAGAGAGAGAGAGAGAGAGAGAGAGAGAGAGAGAGAGAGAGAGAGAGAGAGAGAGAGAGAGAGAGAGAGAGAGAGAGAGAGAGAGAGAGAGAGAGAGAGAGAGAGAGAGAGAGAGAGAGAGAGAGAGAGAGAGAGAGAGAGAGAGAGAGAGAGAGAGAGAGAGAGAGAGAGAGAGAGAGAGAGAGGAGAGAGAGAGAGAGAGAGAGAGAGAGAGAGAGAGAGAGAGAGAGAGAGAGAGAGAGAGAGAGAGAGAGAGAGAGAGAGAGAAGGAGAGAGAGAGAGAGAAAGAGACTGAGAGAGAGAGAAAGAGAGAGAGAGAGAAAGAAAAAGAGACAGACAGACACAGACAGACAGACAGACAGAGAAAGAGAGAAAGACACACACAGAGAGACAGACATACCGCCTGCCAGCCAGACAGTACACGGAAAGAAACAGAGAGAGAGAGGGAGAGAGAGAGAGGGAGAGAGAGAGAGAGAGGGAGAGAGAGAGACATACAGCCAGCCAGACAGTACACGGAAAGAAACAGAGAGAGAGAGGGAGAGAGAGAGAGGGAGAGAGAGAGAGAGAGAGAGAGAGAGAGAGAGAGAGAGAGAGAGAGGGAGAGAGAGAGACATACAGCCAGCCAGACAGTACACGGAAAGAAACAGAGAGAGAAAGAGAGAGAGACAGAGACAGAGTTGGAGAGGAAGGGCAATAATAAGAAATTAAACATACACCAATGTTAAAACCTCGAATATCATTTCCTGAGCAATTAGAAAGCGCTCGCTCGTCTACGAGAAATAAAGCCAGTAACCATCAACCGAACATTGTGGCGTGACATGCGTTCCATACAAAAGTCTGCGAGTCAATCGAACTGACCATGCTTTTCCTGTTCGTTCAAACTCTCATAATAGCAGTATTTATCAAACAGCTGTTTAATGCATCAAAGCAATGTATTTACGTATTCACAAAGTAAAACGCTTACCTGTAACTGTGTTTTTGTGGGGAAAATCTTCATTAAATTCAGAACCACCGCCCGACGCCATTGTCTGTTTACCGGATGCATTCCGCCCTTTGACCTTGGACATTCCAGGGCGCGGTCTGCAACCATGCGGTTTCCGTGTACGGCTAGCCACGATTGCCAGAAGTACATTTTTGTAGGAAATGCGTATAGAATTTATTAGATTAGAGCATCTAAATCCTTCTACTTTTTTCTACTTTTTGGATATGTTATTGCTTGATCATTTTTTTACAAATTGCAGAAGGTTTCATTTCTGTTGCAATTACTTCTTATCTGAAAATGGGTTCTTTACCACGCTAAAATTGCAATCCCTCCTTGCTTAAAATGCTGTCAGATGAAAGAATTCCCCTCCTTACTGTTGCTGTCCCCCTCCCTCTTCAACCCAAAGCCTCCTCACACTTTCTTTCTTTCTTTATTTGGTGTTTAACGTCGTTTTCAACCGTTCAAGGTGCCTCCTCACACACTTTCACAAAAGGAGAAGAAAAATGTTCACTTTAGTCACGCTGTATTTTATGACATTTCTGGGTGAAAGGGGCACAAAGCAGCCTGGAACTGCCGCTGTCATATCTAGTCACGTCCATCTGATATAATAAAAAAAATCAACAACCCCACAGTTGTTATTCTAATCACCTTTGTTATAAATGGTTCCTACAAATCTCTCATTTAGTTGTTATAAATGGTTCCTACAAATCTCTCATTTAGTTGTTATAAATGGTTCCTACAAATCTCTCATTTAGTTTCATTCACTCCATTATCCTACTGCTGGCAAATTCGGGTCGCTTCCTCCCGGTGGAAAGCTAGCAGCAACAAGAGTGGCTTCCTCCCGGTGGAAAGCTAGCAGCAACAAGAGTGGCTTCCTCCCGGTGGAAAGCTAGCAGCAACAAGAGTCGCTTCCTCCCGGTGGAAAGCTAGCAGCAACAAGAGTCGCTTCCTCCCGGTGGAAAGCTAGCAGCAACAAGAGTCGCTTCCTCCCGGTGGAAAGCTAGCAGCAACAAGAGTGGCTTCCTCCCAGTGGAAAGCTAGCAGCAACAAGAGTCGCTTCCTCCCAGTGGAAAGCTAGCAGCAACAAGAGTTGCTTCCTCCCAGTGGAAAGCTAGCAGCAACAAGAGTTGCTTCCTCCCAGTGGAAAGCTAGCAGCAACAAGAGTCGCTTCCTCTCGGTGGAAAGCTAGCAGCAACATGAGTCGCTTCCTCCCGGTGGAAAGCTAGCAGCAACAAGAGTCGCTTCCTCCCGGTGGAAAGCTAGCAGCAACAAGAGTCGCTTCCTCCCGGTGGAAAGCTAGCAGCAACAAGAGTCGCTTCCTCCCGGTGGAAAGCTAGCAGCAACAAGAGTCGCTTCCTTCCAGTGGAAAGCTAACAGCAACAAGAGTCGCTTCCTTCCAGTGGAAAGCTAACAGCAACAAGAGTCGCTTCCTTCCAGTGGAAAGCTAACAGCAACAAGAGTCGCTTCCTTCCAGTGGAAAGCTAACAGCAACAAGAGTCGCTTCCTTCCAGTGGAAAGCTAGCAGCAACAAGAGTCGCTTCCTTCCAGTGGAAAGCTAACAGCAACAAGAGTCGCTTCCTCCCGGTGGAAAGCTAGCAGCAACAAGAGTCGCTTCCTCCCGGTGGAAAGCTAGCAGCAACAAGAGTGGCTTCCTCCCGGTGGAAAGCTAGCAGCAACAAGAGTGGCTTCCTCCCGGTGGAAAGCTAGCAGCAACAAGAGTGGCTTCCTCCCGGTGGAAAGCTAGCAGCAACAAGAGTCACCCTACCCAGCTGTGTGCGTGTTTAGGTGAAATCAGCCACCTGCACTAAAGGCAGAATGACCGAGGTCTCTATATGTCACCATGGTGACAAGGGGGAAGGACATGAATATTGTCTCTGAGTCTGCACATAAAAGTGACCCATGTCTGTCCCGGTCGGGATTCGAACCTGTGACCTTAGGATCACAAGTCCAGTGCTCTACCAACTGAGCTAACCGGCCACCTCAATCTGTTAGAACCATGATGATGGTGAATTGACAGAAGCGGTGACATACCCTGTCGTTGTCGGAGAAGGAGTCGATGAGGTGCTTGGCGATGGCCTTGGCGGTGCGGAGCTGTGTGACGCTCATGGAGTTGCCGTGGTCCATCATGATCACCACGTGCTTCCTCTGCGGCTGGATGGTGGACAGAAACACGTCCCTGAAACACACAGTCATTTTCATTACTTTATTGTTCCATCGCTGGGAAATTCGGGTCGCTTCCTCCCAGTGGAAAGCTAGCAGCAACAGAGTGGCGCTACCCAGGTGTGTGCGTGTTCAGGTGTAATCAGCCACCTGCACTTATGGCAGAATGACCGAGGTCTTTTACGTGCCACAGTGGTGACACGGGGGTGGAATATGGTTACATGGATACCGTTTCTGAGTCTGCATATAAAGTTGACCCATGTCCGTACCTTCCCGGATCAGTGACCTTCAGTATTATACGTCCAGTCATCAGAGAGCGGGAGAGACACAGAGAGATGGTGATGGAATTTTGTTCATTAAAATGTCTGTTCCACACTCACTGCGCATACATACACACAAACATGGCAATTTATATTAGAAGAGAGAGAGAGAGAAAGATGCTAATAGGCTTTCACAATTACCAGAGAGATGTCAAGAGGGAGATGGAGACACACATTCAGGAAGTACATGTAACAAAGAACACAGGACAGGGGGAGAGGCAGGAAACCATTGACTCTTTGATAGTTGTCAAACTTTGGAAACAATTTGGTAAGTGTACCAAAACAGCCACCCCACACTAACACCATACAGATGCAAGGCGGAAACACTTGAGTCTCCTGCCGTCTTTCTCTCTCCCGCCCGCCCAATGAAAGGTACATTAGCTGCATTAAAACCCGCATCATGCTGTTCTGCAAATGGTTTGCTTTGAACCACCCACTGCTACAGGAAAAGCCAGCAGCGATAAAAAAGTAGCCATGTAGGGATAAGTCCATTTTGCTGATTTTGTGGGCTGATACCCACATACCTAGCATAAGTGGTGAGTTACATAGTGTTTCTGTGTGAGTTACATGGTGTTTCTGTGTGAGTTACACGGTGTTTCTGTGTGATGTGTTTCTGTGTGAGTTACATGGTGTTTCTGTGTGAGTTACATGGTGTTTCTGTGTGAGTTACATGGTGTTTCTGTGTGTATGTTACATGGTGTTTCTGTGTGAGTTACACGGTGTTTCTGTGTGAGTTACATGGTGTTTCTGTGTGAGTTACATGGTGTTTCTGTGTGAGTTACATGGTGTTTCTGTGTGAGTTACATGGCGTTTCTGTGTGTTACATGGTGTTTCTGTGTGTGTAATTACATGGTGTTTCTGTGTGAGTTACATGGTGTTTCTGTGTGAGTTACATGGTGTTTCTGTGTGTGTAATTACATGGTGTTTCTGTGTGAGTTACATGGTGTTTCTGTGAGTTACATGGTGTCTCTGTGTGAGTTACACGGTGTTTCTGTGTGAGTTACATGGTGTTTCTGTGTGAGTTACATGGTGTTTCTGTGTGTGTTACATGGTGTTTCTGTGTGTGTTACAATGGTGTTTCTGTGTGAGTTACATGGTGTTTCTGTGAGAGTTACATGGTGTTTCTGTGAGAGTTACATGGTGTTTCTGTGTGAGTTACATGGTGTTTCTGTGTGTGCTTGAGCTTGTTTCTGTTTTCAGTGTGAGTGTGTTTCTGTTTTCTGTGTGAGTTTGTTTCTGTCTTCTGTGCAAGTTTGTTTCTGTTTTCTGTGTGAGTTTGTTTCTGTTTTCTGTGTGAGTTTGTTTCTGTCTTCTGTGCAAGTTTGTTTCTGTTTTCTGTGTGAGTTTGTTTCTGTCTTCTGTGCAAGTTTGTTTCTGTTTTCTGTGTGAGTTTGTTTCTGTTTTCTGTGCAAGTTTGTTTCTGTTTTCTGTGTGAGTTTGTTTCTGTTTTCTGTGCAAGTTTGTTTCTGTTTTCTGTGTGAGTTTGTTTCTGTTTTTGGTGTGAGTTTGTTTCTGTCTTCTGTGCAAGTTTGTTTCTGTTTTTGGTGTGAGTTTGTTTCTGTCTTCTGTGCAAGTTTGTTTCTGTTTTCTGTGTGAGTTTGTTTCTGTCTTCTGTGTGAGTTTGTTTCTGTTTTCTGTGTGGTTTTTCGGTTGTGCTGTAGGTTACACATACACGCAGGTCTCTAAATGATTCTGGCCACCCCTCTATGGCAATAAGCTTTAAGGAAAGATGAACCCTGACTGATGGAATGGAGAAGTGAGCGTTGCACTACATGGCCTTTATTTACATACATGCCCCCCCCCCCCCCCCCACTAATCACTCTTCATATTCTGACAGACTAAATATGGTTTCTGCTCATTTGATGGATTTCCTTTATCATTATGTTTTGTAGAATCAAGTCATCAACGACTTGATCAAAAGTCTTTTCTCACTCTCTCAAACCGCTCCCTTCTTTCCCTTCTTTCCAAGACAAAACCAGAATTGAGAACTGTTCAGGTTAATAGTAACGCTGTACACGGTTAATTCCACTTTATTTCTTTCCTGCCCTACTTCTAGTTCTATCAAGATCTGCATCAAAATTGCTCTCACATTCGATCCTAAACACTTCCCTCTTTCCTAGCTCCCTGCTCTCTCTCTCGCTAATCCCTCGATAGGTGTGTGCGAGTAGTGTTTGCATGGCCGCGGGGAGAGGGAGAGTGTTTTGTGCCTACCAGCGGCGCGAGCCCTTTGATGTATTGTCTTCACAGCACACTCTGTATGCCGCGCTCACACTGGCGCTCGTTTCTATTGCTGCTTTGCGTGTTGCCGGACAAAGAGGGAGGGGGAGAGGGGGAGAGAGAGAGAGTGTGTGTGTGTGTGTGAGAGAGAGAGAGAGAGAGAGAGAGAGTGTGTGTGTGTGTTGTGTGGCATAGCAATACTGTGGCCACCACTCGCTGCATCTAAATGAGGGTCAATATCATTCCACCTCAAGTCACTAAGTAAGAGTCTGGTCTCTGCCATGTCTGATTCCAGTCGTTCCCAGGTCTCCTCACAGCGTGTGTGTTGTTCGCAGACGATCAGATAGATGGACAAGACAGACAGGCAAAAGGCAGGCAGGCGAACCGAACCGATTGACATAGAAAGGGTCCTAGTGGTCTAAAGCAAGGATCGGCCAGGGTCATGGTCTAAGGATATAATACCGTTGTAAACGTTTAGTCTCTGCGAACAAACCAAACACAGACAGACAGACAAGAAGGCAGGCAGACAGACAGACATACAGAGAACACAGGCAGACAGAGAACACAGACAGACAGAGAAGACAGGCGGGCAGGCAGACAGGGAGACGGAGGAAGTGCATGGGCGGCAGGCAATGCACGTGACGATCGATATTGAGAGAGGCCTTTCGTGGCGTCACCACATCAAAGCCCTCTCTCTTCATCGCAGCCTCTCTACCCCGTCATCACACCCTTGCACACAGCCTCTCTACCCCGTCATCACACCCTTGCACACAGCCTCTCTACTGCGTCATCACACCCTTGCACACAGCCTCTCTACCCCGTCATCACACCCTTGCACACAGCCTCTCTACCCCGTCATCACACCCTTGCACACAGCCTCTCTACTGCGTCATCACACCCTTGCACACAGCCTCTCTACCCCGTCATCCCACCCTTGCACACAGCCTCTCTACCCCGTCATCCCACCCTTGCACACAGCCTCTCTACCCCGTCATCCCACCCTTGCACACAGCCTCTCTACCCCGTCATCCCACCCTTGCACACAGCCTCTCTACCCCGTCATCCCACCCTTGCACACAGCCTCTCTACCCCGTCATCCCACCCTTGCACACAGCCTCTCTACCCCGTCATCCCACCCTTGCACACAGCCTCTCTACTGCGTCATCACACCCTTGCACACAGCCTCTCTACCCCGTCATCACACCCTTGCACACAGCCTCTCTACCCCGTCATCACACCCTTGCACACAGCCTCTCTACCCCGTCATCACACCCTTGCACACAGCCTCTCTACCCCGTCATCCCACCCTTGCACACAGCCTCTCTACCCCGTCATCCCACCCTTGCACACAGCCTCTCTACCCCGTCATCACACCCTTGCACACAGCCTCTCTACCCCGTCATCCCACCCTTGCACACAGCCTCTCTACCCCGTCATCCCACCCTTGCACACAGCCTCTCTACCCCGTCATCCCACCCTTGCACACAGCCTCTCTACCCCGTCATCCCACCCTTGCACACAGCCTCTCTACCCCGTCATCACACCCTTGCACACAGCCTCTCTACCCCGTCATCACACCCTTGCACACAGCCTCTCTACCCCGTCATCCCACCCTTGCACACAGCTTCT